>NW_018745286.1:6240897-6323397 GCF_001683475.1 Chenopodium quinoa | reverse complement strand
TGAAGCTTTCGATAGGAGTTTTAGGGATATTATGCGATTTTCTAATCCACAAAGTATGGAGCAACCCTTCTCGGTGGCTAAGTTGTTGTTTTGGAGGTGACTTCATGCAAATTTTACCAGTCATTCCGAAAGCAAGCCGAGAAGATATTGTTTTTTCAGCCATCAATTCATCGTACTTATGGGATTTTTGCAATTTTAACACGAAACAGGTGACTTGAAGTTGGAAGTTCAAACTCGAATTTACAAGAAATCAAAGAGTTTTCAGAGTGGGTATTGAGAATATATAGGGGATGGTAAAGAAGGAGAACCTAATGATGGAGAGGCTACCATTTAGATTCCGGATGATGTATTGATTAAAGAAGTAGTAATAAGTCCTATTTCATCAATTATTAATAGTATTTATCCATTCATATCACATAATATGGATAACCCTTCGTACTTTTAGGAGAGAATTATCCTTGCTTCAACAAATGAGTGTGTAGAGGAGTTTAATAAGCATATATTGTCCATGATTTCGGGAGAAGAGAGAACATATCTCAGCTCAGATAGTATTTGTGCATCGGATAGAAATACAAGGGATCATCAAGAATTATATACACTAGATTTCTTAAACATCATCAAGTGTTCTGGACTCCCGAATATACTCTGAAACTAAAGGTTGGTGTCTGGTTATGCTACTTAGAAATATAGATCAGCCTAATGGTCTCTGTAATGGAACCAGATCACTACGCGAAAAAAGGTTTTTAGCACCGGTTCAAACCCCCCTTTGTGCACCGGTTTTGAACCGTTCCAGATTTGAGGGATGCCAATCTTTGAAGATTTCGCACCGGTTCAAAACTGGTGGCTATTCAAAGATTTAGCACCGGTGCGAAATATCCTCTTTGGCACCGGTTAACCGGTGCTAAATACCCATAGCGCGCTTTTTTTATTTTTTATTTCAATACAATAGGCATCGGTTTGAAGCCTAAACCGGTGCCTTTAACTGTGTTTTTTTTTTTCGGCAATAAATAATAATATTAATACTAATACTAATACTAATAATAAGAACATGTACATCCTGCATTAATTCTACCATTATTATATTATAATAACAATAATAATAATAATTATTATAATATTATAAATAATAATAATAATAATTTGTAAATTGAAATAATAACAATACATAGATATTAATTAATAATCCCAAATGCAATACTAATTACAAACAATACTAATTAAAAAAAAGTGTCATAATTACAAACAATACTAATCAATAATGTAGTTAACAAGTTCAAATAGAAATGATATTTACAACTTAAATGTGATGAAGGACGCCAACATGTCTCGAACTTCATTAACTTCTTTGCTCATCAACGGACCTCCCTTTTGTACCTTGCAAATTTTGGAATAAACAAAAAGTATGTTGGAATTAATTACTTAGGTTATGCATGTAAAAATACATTTACAAGTTCAGTTAGGCAAAAATTTATTACTTAGGCCTATATGACTACTAGGATGCCTATTTCCTGCATTTCTTATCAAATGAACTCATTCTTTCTCATAACATGTCAACATTACTTAGTTATAGGCGGCTAAGGCTTGAAATCACATGAAAAGAGCAATTTAAGGGTTTTGGGAAGCCTTTTCATCCAAAATGGCCCAAATAAGGCCTATTTGGCTACTAGGATGCTTATTTCCTACATTTCTTGTCAAATGAACTCATTCTTTGTCATAACATGTCATTATTACTTATTTATAGGCGGCTAAGGCTTGAAATCACATGAAAAGAGCAGTTCAAGTGTTTTAGGACGCATTTTGATCCAAAATGACCCAAGTAAGGCATATATGACTAATAGGATGCCTATTTCTTACATTTCTTATCAAATGAACTCATTCTTTCTCATAACATGTCATTATTACTTAGTTATAGGCGCCTAGGGCTTATAATCACATGAAAAGAGCAATTTAAGGGTTTTAGGACGCATTTTCATCCAAAATGGCCCAAGTAAGGCCTATATGACTACTAGGATGCCTATTTCCTGCATTTCTTATCAAATGAACTCATTCTTTCTCATAACATGTCATTATTACTTCGTTACAGGCGGCTAAGGTTTGAAATCACATGAAAAGAGCAGTTCAAGTGTTTTAGGACGCATTGTCATCCAAAATGGCCTAAGTAAGGCCTATATGACTACTAGGATGCCTATTTCTTACATTTCTTATCAAATGAATTCATTATTTCTCATAACATGTCATTATTACTTAGTTATAGGCGCCTAAGGCTTGAAATCACATGAAAAGAGCAATTTAAGGGTTTTAGGACGCATTTTTATCCAAAATGGCCCAAATAAGGCCTATATGACTACTAGGATGCCTATTTCCTGCATTTCTTATCAAATGAACTCATTCTTTCTCATAACATGTCATTATTACTTAGTTATAGGCGGCTAAGGCTTGAAATCACATGAAAAGAGCAGTTCAAGTGTTTTAGGACGCATTTTCATCCAAAATGGCCCAAGTAAGGCCTGTATGACTACTAGGATGCCTATTTCTTACATTTCTTATCAAATCACATGTTACGAGCAAATAAACTAAGTCAATGGAATACCTCATCAAGCTGTAGTGTGTGTGTACAACGACTCACTATGTCAAACATGAATCTCATCACGTATAGGCCACAATCAACTCTGTTATCTTGTTGTGCGCACTAGCATAGGAACAAAGTACATGAATCAAACATGCATATATAGCAAATTAGTAACATTTTACGCATTGTTTATTACGAAAATCACAACATCATGTGGCATTACCATCGGTGATTTCCATGTGGGACCTTGAGGAGCTCGACAATTTATCTTCTTCATAACACTATAGAAAAGTAAGGTCAACTTTGATTAGTATGACTAATAAATGAGTTAGGTAATGATAATCAACACTAGGTAGATTTATTTACTTTTGCGGTATGGACTTCACGAGGAGCTTTTTTGGATGAGGCAATCGAGCTGAATCAAAAAAGAAGATTGTGTTACTGGAAACACAAATCACCAGCAAGGTCCAATGCAAACTACATAAGTTCACAATAGACAAACAAATCAATTCTTAGCCATGTACAACATATAGTCAGGGGAAACAAATGAATTTGACATGGTTAGACGTACTCCTCATAACATGGGGCGAATATGAACTTGTCTCCTGCACGCACTGATTCCTTGATACTCCGTTCAACATAGTACAACACGTCAAGGTGGTTGCCTAAGATTCTAGTAGTGGAGATCTGCTCGGGGCATAACCACTCAACTTGACACGGAGAATCAATGTCACGTAAGTGCTCCTATAGTGCTCTGCATGCATGATAATAGAATATTAATGGAAAAATAAACGACAATCACCACTAATCTGAATAACATAAATTGAGCAGCATTGAATTACCTCATGAATGTTTGAATGAGGGAAATGTTAAGCATTGATCCACTTAGAAATTCCTTCACATCTTCTTTGCTGAGCCATGCAATTACATCGTCATCATAGTGGAACAATGCCTTAGGTAGTGCAACTTGAACGGGAGTGTCACTAGGCAACATACTAACACGGTTGTGTAGATAAGTTAAATCTTTAGAGAGCGATTGAAGGACCATGTCTGCAACAAGTGGAGTAGCTTGCATAGACGAACCTCTCGAAGAGTTCTTCTTCGACGCTTTTTCATTCTCCGACCGTTGTTCACTCCTCTTCTTTGGCACCGGTTGATCAATGCTTTTAGGCTGCTCCACCCTCCTTCTCTTTGAAGTTTGGCTTTTCTTCGAAATCTGATAAAGCAAATCACGCAATTGGTTAGAAAATAAATCCATCCAACTCTTGGGAAGACAATCGGGCATACAGTAAAGAGTGAACCCAAAATCTTACCTCGTTGATCAACCTTACCCAATCACATGGCCATTGCACAAAGCTACCTTTCGCTTCCCAGAGTGTAGTAATCCCAACCTCCTCTACGGGCACCGGTACTCGGATGTACTCGAACCCCGCAACCACAGAATTGATCCCGACCGAGTAATGTTGCGGCCTAAGCGTTCGCGAATGGACCGTACCACTGGTCGGTTGTGCACTAGCATACGCAACCAACTGCAAAGGTCCACTTTTTGATAGCCCCGGGTGTAGAAGTGCATAACGGGTCTCTTCCTACACTAATTTGGAAGAAGAAATTTCATTACCAAAGCGATTATAAACAACGCCTACACTGAAAACAAAACTGAAAACAAAACAAGCAAAGGCAACAAAAAAGGCCTACAAAACACCACAACACCGAACAAGACTACACAAACTACACAGAATGCTCTGCACAGCCACAAACAATAACAACACACAGCACACAAACAACAGCAACACACGGCAACACACACATCCACAAACAACAGCAACACACAGCAACACACACAGCCACAGACAGCACATAAACATCAGGCAGACAGCATGACAGCAGCAGGTAGACAGCAGACAGCAGGCAAGCAAGCAGAAGCAGATCAGCAAGCAGCATGACAGAAACAAAACAGCAACAACAACAGAAATAGAACAGCAACAGCAACAACAACAGAAACAGTGCAGCAACAGAAACAAAACAACAACAGCAACAATAACAGGAAAAAAAACAGCATCAGCAACATACATAGTGCAGAGAACAGAAACAGAACAGCAACAACAACAGAAACAAAACAACAACAGCAACAAAAACAGAACAGCAACAACGACAACAGAAATAGAACAGAAACATAAACAGAAATAGATTAGCAACAGTAACAGCAACAGGAACAGAAACAGAACAGCACAGCAGACAGTAGTAGACAAAAGCAGTAGCACACAGAAGCAGCACATTGTAGCAGACAATAGTACGACTATGGTCACTCTCTCAAACACCTCCAACATAACCGAGAACATTTACAAAGAACTAAACAAATTACCTGTAAATCTGGAAAGTCAACCGGTATTGGATTATGAAGCTCCCTCGAGTCCGCATGTATAGGAGTACGAACCTGCAATAGTAAGTTAATAATGCCACATTAGATCTCATGTAACTCAATATGCCAAAACTATTATATATGAAACTACCTCATGTATCTCATCATCGTCTCAATGTATCTCATCTTCTCCTTGTCCTTGTGGGTGACTACATGAGTCGATTGGTGTAGTCGAGGGGAAAGGCAAGTGCGGCAAGTTCAGTTGCTTCGCCCAAACATTGAATTCTTCTCGCATCTCGTTGCGCACTTGTTCCTTAATTGATGCCACCGTGGCATCCAAGTCATGTGGTGAGTTCACACTTGCTCGGGATCTTCCTGATTTGGTATATTCTGGACCCATCACCTTTTCCCATCCTAGCAAGGTCCCTCCCACACCTAATACCCGTCCTGGATGGTAGGGCTTTCCTAAAGCCAAGGTGAAAGGGTCCTTCTCTACTGTTGGGACGAGCTTGCCTTCAACCAGCTCTTCAGTGTACTCAAGCTGTAGCAAAAACAAAAAGGCAACATGAATATAGTTAATGTTTTTGTAAAGTGATATTTATGCAAAAGCTTCATAAAGTTCCCTTGTTCATAGTTGCTTACGAGTTTATCTGCCATTTCTTTGGTTTCCGGAGCCTTGATGACCCATTTTCCGGTTTTCTTGTCACGCGAATGCAAAGAACAAATGAAATCGCCAGCACGACTCACCAACGTAGTGGTCGTGGAATCAGAGGGTTCTTTGGAGGACCCTAGAAGTGCAGTGGGGTATACTCCCTCCTTCACCCACGTTTCCCTCCATTCACCAAATGTCTTATACCCCATACGATGGGTGTATTACCTCTGCATTGCATTTTTGGAATTTTGCTCCCTCAATTCCTATATAATTAGACATGTTAGTATCATTACTTCAAAAAGAGTTAATATATTATACAATTGTCATCAGATTTACTTAAACTTACAATTGCTTCCTTTTTACTTTTTTGAAGAACGAAAGCTTCCTAATCATCCTTCGATACGCTTGGCCATTTTTGCCATGGGAGTTGCTCTTCCTCGATGACTTCATCATCATTGCCACCTCCTTTCTTGTTCTTTGGTTTTCTCACCCTTTTCTTTGTGATCCACCCACGAACTAAGGTGGTCTTGAAGCCTCTGAATCTTTCCGCCAATAAAGATTCAAACACCCTTCGCTTGGCGGCATCATTAGGAATGTTAAACAGGCTCTGCAAGCACAAATAAAAGCGATTATTAGTTTTTCCTTTTAAATAACAATAAAGTGAAGGTATTTATATTTGTGTGCAAACAAAACACTTGCCCTTGTATCATTCCAAAATGTGTCAATCAAGCCTGGAGATACTTCCCGCCAACCAAGAGTAATGGGGATTTTGCGCGCACAAATGCCAACGTGAACAGCATATTGATGATGCCATTTGCCTGTAGGTTGGCCTACCTTGTCATACTCCAGGACCATGGGACCGACGGGTTTCTTGAAACTTGTCGTCAGCCCCTCGCCTTTTTCTTACCTGGTGCCTTCACCCCCCCTCCACTTTGTCCTGGGCTTTGAGTGTGGGAAGTAGGATTCTCACCATCCGTCTCAAAAACTGCATTGTCGATCAGAGGTGCTTGTTCAGCTGAAATCTCAAAGTCATCAAGCCTACGCTCCAACTCATCCTGAGCCTGATCTTCTGCCTCACCCAAATCAGGCTCCTTGTTCACATCATACAGCTCATCATCATCCTTAGAGAAATCATCATCATCATCCTCTACATCCTCGACACAAATACGGTCCTGATCATCCGCCACGAGATGTAAACACCTACCATTACAAACATAACACATTATTAGTTGTAATATAAATAAATTTGTAAGGTAAAGTTATAATCAAATATAAATTGCTGAATTATAATACAAATTAAATCAGCATAGAAAATGGGCAAGTGTAGGTCGTTTTTATTCCATATTTCAAATGTTTTAAAAGTTACTTCATTCATTTAAAAGAAAATGTGAAAAATGGGCAAGTAAGTTAACATTTTCATTCATTTTCACCTAACCTGTGATTTAATAATACTTTCAACGCCTATAATTTGAAAATTGCTGAAAAATATTACCTCAATCTAATATTCCTTCGTTGTGGTCTGATTGCATATAATTGGCTTGGTCGTCTATGTCATTTGTTACAACA
Organism: Chenopodium quinoa; assembly: GCF_001683475.1. Lineage (NCBI taxonomy): Eukaryota > Viridiplantae > Streptophyta > Magnoliopsida > Caryophyllales > Amaranthaceae > Chenopodium > Chenopodium quinoa. Next base: position 6,316,251 of record NW_018745286.1, on the reverse strand, counting down.
GGTCTAGGAACAGTGAAAGGTGCCGAGTCATCAAACGCATCATATTCTTCCTCATCCTTGACATCTTCAATGCCTAGGATTCTTCTTTTGCCGGCTAGCACAATCGACCATTTTGAATCGGCTGGGTCAGTTACGTAAAACACTTGCTTAGCTTGAGATGCAAGGATGAATGGTTCCACACTATCATTCAGATGGCCAAGCTCTACAAGAGTAAAGTCATCATATTTGACGTTACACCTGATATTATCAACCCACTTACACTGGAAAAGAGCAACCGTGAAGTTACAATAATTAAGCTCCCATATTTCTTGAATTTGACCATAGTATGACAACTCTGCATCAATTGGTGATTTATCCTTAGCACTTGCAAACTCCCATGATGATGCCACAAGCGTTACATCACTGTTTTGGGTCGAGGAAGATTTCAAATCTTGACGCTCAGTCCAAAAAGTGTACCCATTTATGTCATATCCCTCAAATGAGCGAACATCATCCCTAGGACCATAAGCAAGCCACCTTACTGTATCAGTGACACTCTCATCCATTCTACCCATTACTCGATCACGAAACCAACTCACAATCCTCTTATTATGCAACTGCATCAATGCCCTTTCACCTTTCGATGGAATTTATCACGCAAACTAGCCATGTGCTCATCTAAGTATGGGTGAACATCTGCAACATGGTGCAACATATATAGGTGTGCTTATAAAACTTATCTCGGTCAGGTGACATTCGTTTCGACCCAATTGTGCCCTGACCATCAAGTCTCCTTTCATGTCGAGAAGTAGGAAGACCAATAGGTTCAGCAACAGCTATATAGTCAGCCATAAAATTACCAATCTCTTCACCCACGGTCCCTTGAATCATATTTCCTTCCGGGTGAGCCCGATTCCTTACCTTATTTTGCAATGTACCCATGTGTCTTTCAAAAGGATAGCACCACCTCATGAACACTAGATCGCACAACTTAATCTCACGCACCAAATGAAGAATAAGATGCACCATTATGTCAAAAAATAAGGGTGGGAAGTACATCTCAAATTTGCATAAAGTCACAACCACATCCCCCTGCAAAGCATCAAGTGTACAAGGATCAAGCACTTTGCTGTATATTGTATTGAAAAATGAACAGAGGCTTGTAATAGCTTCCTTCACGTGCTTTAGTAAAATACCACGTATTGCAATTGGTAGGAATACTTGCATCAAAACATGACAATCATGGGATTTCATACTTGTCAGCTTCAATTCTCCATTTAAGGATACAAATCTTTTCATGTTAGATGTGTACCCTGATGGAACCTTAATGTCGTACAGACATGCACAAAACATTCGTTTTTCTACCCTTGACAATGTGTAGCAAGCCGGAGGTAAATAAGCCTTGTCATCCTTGGCTTTCCCTCATATTTCTTCTTCGACGCATCTGTGGCCTTTCCCTTTCCCTTTCTCTTCCCCTTTCCTTTTTTCAAACTCATTTCATTTTCCGTTTCCTGTTCCTTTCCCTTTCTAACCTTTTCCTAAGCCCACAATTCTAGACGAACCCCCATCTTTTTCAAATCTAACCGTGCACCCTTATCGTCCTTTGTTTTGCCTTGAATATTCATCAGCATTCCCGCAAGTGCATCACACACATTCTTCTCTAGATGCATTACATCAAGACAGTGCCTAACGTCATGTTCTTTCCAGTACGGAAGCTTCCAAAAGATTTATTATTTTTTAAAGAGACCAGTTGAGTTTGCAGCTTTTTCTGTTTACCCAAATACTGCTTGTATACCCTTAACTCGAGCATAAACCTCCTCACCAGTCAACGGCCTAGGCGCAGTCCCCTCTTCCACTGTCCCATCGAAAGCCTTTTTCTGCCAACGGTACGGGTGATCACGCCTGAGCAACCTTCTGGTCCGCACGTACACCTCTTTGTGAGAATGATCAAGGCGAATGCTTGGTGTGTCATCAATACAAATGGGGCATGCTTTTTTTTTCCTTTGTTCTTGTACCCAGACAAGTTGCCATATGTAGGAAAATCATTAACGGTCCACATAAGAGCTGCACGCAATGTGAACATCTCATTCTTATGAGCAACAAAAACGGGAACCCCTTCGTCCCACATCTTTCTCAAATCGTCAACAAGTGGAGCAAGATAAACATCTATGTCGTTTCCAGGTTGCCTTGGCCCCGTTATCAAAAGTGAAAGCATTACGTATTTCCGTTTCATGCACAACCAAGGAGGCAAATTGTAGATCTCTAAAAGTACCGGCCATGTGCTGTGTTGGGTACTAAGAGTGCCAAATGGATTCATCCCGTCCGTGCACAACCCAAGCCTTAAATTTATGACTTCATCACCAAATTCCCCAAACTTCATATCAATGTTCTTCCATTGTAGGGAGTCGGCTGGATGCTTCAGCATTCTGTTCTTTTTTCTTCCCTCTGCATGCCACCTCAAGTTTTTAGCGTCTTTTGGTGTAGAGAATAGACGCTTAAACCTTGGAATAATGGGAAGATACCACAACACCTTAGCAGGAGGTCCCTTCGTACCAGCATTGCAACTCATGCGCTTGTAGCGCGACTTCTTGCATCGTGGACACTCCTCCAATTGTTCATGTTCATTCCGATAAAGAATATAATCATTAGGACATGCATGTATCTTCTTATACTCCAAACCAAATGGACACATGAGCTTCTTTGCGTAATAGTAAGACTTAGGAATTTCATTACCGTCAGGCAACATCTCACTTAACGCGGTCAACAAAGAAGTAAAACTATTGTCCGTCCACCCATGCTTCGACTTAATGTTAAAAAGTGTTAGCACGGCTGATAGTTTGGAGTATTTTTTGCACCCAGGATACAAAGGCTTTTTAGAAGCCTCCAATAATGACTCAAACACGTCACCTTCAACACTACGCATCATCTCATCCACCCCTTCATCCTCGACCTCATCCACCTGATCATCCTCAAATCCATCCCCATCACCATTATCAATAATATGTTCATAATTCCAGTATTCCTCATCCACATGCATCTCATTGCTTCTATCATGCACATCATTCCCATCAACATCCCCACTGTACTCTCCTTCTTCACCGTGCCAAATCCACACATGGTATTTAAGCCTAAACCCACGACAAATTACATGATCTCTAATGATTTTAACACTATTGACCACCTTCACATTATTACAATCAACACAAGGACAGTAGAGCCAATCGACACCCATTCTGCGCTGATAAGATGAAGCCCTCTCGCAAAACTCTTGAACCCCATCAAAGAATTCCAATGTATCACGTCTACCATACATCCATCCACGATCCTTCTCCATTAAGTAAATTATCTCTAAACATAGCAACATATTACGAATAATGTATAATTGCTACATCTATTGTATATGTAAATCAAAATCAAACACACACCATGCATATAACATTCATATAGATTAAAAAATGCATATATGCTTCCAAAGGGTCCTTATCACTCCAACCTAACCCATCCTTGAACGTGTAATCTCACTAGTGAATGTATGTCGACTTTCCAATTTTAAGGAAAATCCGGCAGCATTTCCCCCCAGTTTTCCAAGTACACGATGTAGGTAATTACTTACCCACATATGTACCCAGAGAACAGGGTGAGGAAATGCTAAGCCAAGATGTTCCTTAAAATCGAAAAAAAAGACATACATTCACCACCTAAGTGAGAGTAAACGTTCAAGAACAGTCCCAACCGGGGACTATTCAAGGCTTTCTCCTAATGAGAAAGCCTTGAACGGGTATCTAGGCATATGATGATGCAAGCATTTCAAATAACATGTTTATTAAGAGTGATTTAACCAAAAATAATTGTCAAATAGCATAAAGTTGCATGATTTTCTATTCACATCCATTCATAATCTCAATAAAGGAACAATGAAAAAAATAAGCAAGGTACCTTGATCTCTGCACCGTCACAACACCCTTGCTCCAAAAAACCAATGCAGATTGAGACACTGTACAAAAAATATACAGAGTAAGACAACTAAATTGAACCATTTAGCAAATTTATAAGAAATTGGAAAATGATAATATTGTTTTCCCTCTCCACCTACTGGGCTAGCAACCACCAAGATCTGTCCCATACCCCCTCCCCACCATACCATCACCACTTACAACAAATATATTCTTTGAGCATATAACAACACAGATAACAACAATACTAAAGAATCAGTTTCAGAAGCAGTATTGAGATACCAGCATTTTATTCTTGCAATTTTATCAGTCTATATGACTCAGAATGCAGCATCTCATCATTCATATAGTTTCACATGACACATTCTCCACTTAAGTTGATAAAAAAGGATTTACTTACATGGAAATAGTACTATCAGAAAAATAGAACATGAACTAATGTGAAATTTCTCGAAAACAAATGAAAGCTCAAGCGGGGCTTCATCCAACTGTCAAATATCAAAATCCCCTATCACAGTTTTTACCTATTGGGTACTAGAACTGCTATATCAAAGTTGTTTCTTGATTAATGTATGAGTGAAAATAAATTTATAGTTTCATACCAACTTAAATGTATTCCCTGGATGATGAATTATTCTATTTCTCTATCACAACCTTCTTCATGCACAGCAGCATGGTGTAATTTTACAATCTTCACTACACTAACAGAAACATGCAGGCAAAGTAGAATGGACAGAAGAACCATCATGAGTATATAAATTATATGTATCTTTAGTGATATTCTACGCAAAGACTATTTACACACAAACACAGATAACAACAATACTGAAGATAGAGCTAATTAGACCAAACACCCAACTCAGCCAATTACAATAGAAAAAAAAAAACAAAGACAAGCCCTAGATTACCAGAACCCTAAAATTACAAAATTGAAAACCAAATCAACGACAAACCCTAGGTTGCGAAGGAATTCGGTAGATTAAGAAGACCACAACAAAAATCTTACCTCGAAGCTACTTCAATGGAGGTGAGAAAACTCAGAATGCGCTTCAATGGAGAATAGAGAGCACGAGTTCAATGGAGGAGAGATATGGTGAGAGAAGGAGGTGCATGCAGCTGCTTCAATGGACTGAGAAAGCTCATAAACGGCTTCAATGGAGAAGGTGGGAATTCGGAGGTGGTGGCTTGAAAGAGAAGGTGAGAACGAGGGAAAAAAAAGTTGAAAAAACAGGGGGAAAGAAAAGAAGAAGAAATACGAGCTGAGCCCGGTTTTTTTTTTTTTAAATGCGCACCGGTTTGAACCGGTGCTAAATTCACTATTTTGCACCGGTTTGGCTTGAACCGGTGCAAAATCCCTTTCTCCCCTTTTTTTCTCTTTTTTAATTGTCACCGGTTTGAACCGGTGCGAAAAGGATAAATTCGCACCGGTTTAATAGGAACCGGTGCCAAAAGTCTGTATTCCCAATCCCGCCCATTTCTTTCCCACCGGTTTTCAAAAACCGGTGCCAAAAGTGCGTTGCCTATTTCCTTTTTTCTACTAGTGGATTAAAGATTACTTAATGTGTAATCATATAATAGAGGTAAAAATAATATCGGGAAGCAACATTGGACATAAGGTATTTATTCCTCCCATGCTCCTAACTCCAACAGATACAAAATTGCCATTCAAGTTTCAACGAAGGCAATAGCCATTGATGGTTTGTTTTGCAATGGCTATAAACAAAAGTCAGGGACAATCTCTTTCACATGTGGGTTATATCTTCCAAGGCTAGTCTTTAGTCACGGTCAATTATATGTCGCGATTTCAAGAGTTATAACGAAAAGTGGACTAAGAGTTTTGATATGTGATAAAGAAGGCCGGACATTTAATACTACCCACAATGTAGTATACTGTAAGGAATTTTTCAACTCACCCTACATGTGTGTCATGTTTTTAAGTATGGCGGCACTCTAAGGAAAGAAGCTAAAGAAAAAGAGTCGCCAACAAGTTTTAGGAATTGGTAAATCGTTCACAGGTGTGAAGGTTACACCCCATTCACAATCACAGAGATTGCTAACTCCATAATGGTCTGGAACCATGACTGGATGTTCGAGGATGATGGTACGAATTTGACCTAAGAGAAGCCAAACCCCCCCTAAATAGGCCTTTACTTAATTCTTTTGATATTCATACGCACTTTTCGACCAACATACATACATCAAATTAACCCTAAACCTGTTTAATACGTTGGTTAATTATTAATATAATGCACAATCAAATCTAATGTTGGTGATCACTTGAATTAAAATCATATTGAACCTAAATCCAATTATTAATTATCTTATTAGGCGTGATTTCAAGTACAAATTCCCTTTAAACCTCCAAAAGGGGCGTGATCAAGCAATAAAAATAAATCATGAATAATCAAGCAACATATGATCAATACAACAATCATCATCAAAACATCGTTAGTAGTAAGATCCTAGGCATGATACTAAATAGATTAATAACAAATCCTAGCATGCCACTATTAACAAAATCAAAGCGTCATCCTAAACATGATACTAGGATTCAAATAACATCCTAAACGTGATTTCTACTCCAAAATCAAAAGAATAATTAAGTAATTAAATTACTTACTTCGATGCCTCGACCTTCTTATTATTAAAACAACACACACGTTAGTAAATTTGAAGAAAGAGAAATCAATAAAGTAATTAAATTAAGAATTGAAATATAGATTTGGGACCAAACCCTCAAAACTATCAACCTTTCACGTCGAGGTTGAAGGCGACGTCGAGTATAGTTTGGAGTGTTCGAATCACGCAAAGGAAGTATGGTGAATGATTGGGATTAATGTATCAAGGATGTGTTTAGGCTAAGGCTAAGAACATAGGTGTTTGATGATGATTGATGATAGGTGTTTGATAAGGGTTGTTGATGATGATTGGAGCTAAGGATTCTTGATGGCTGTAGCTTATTGATGGTTATTGTCCCTGATCTGAAACGAGGAAAACGACCTCTATTTATAAATGAAAAAGAGAGTCGAACAATTAGAAAAGATCAGAAGTTCTAAACACAATAGAACAACTTTTGATGTGACGCAACAGGATTGTCGCGCCACGCTGGGTGCTGTCGCGCCACGTTAGGACTATCGTAGTGCAATGGTCCTGACGTTGTGCGCTGATTCTAAAAGGTAATAAAGTCGTACAAAGTTTGATTTCTAATTAAATTATGTTTGCAGATGATATCCGAACGTCTTTGTATTCGAATAGAACAAGGATTATTTTATGAGAAGTTTATTCAATCTCGAACTTCTTTAATCTTTATCTTTTCGGGGAGGATAGATTAGAACCTTCTAGAGGATTCTAAAAGTTCTTAATTGTTTTAGGATTAGGAATATGATCATATACGGCCTAAATAAAATATTTGGACCCCATATAATCATTGGGTCGTAGCTAAGGTGGACATAGGCTTGGTTTAATATTTTGGCCATAACTTATTCGTTTTAAGCCGGATTTGGGCTTATAATATATCGTTGGAAAGCTCTTTTCAAATCCTATCCAACTAAGCAATAATTTGACTGAGATAATTGACCAAAATAATCTGGTTTGGACATTTTTATGACTTGGACACGAAATGAATGATTTTGAGGACACGAAATAATGATTTTGGGTTTAAGGACACAAAATGAATAATTTTGGATTAAAACATTTTAGGTAAGGTTAGAAATATGGTCAAGGTCTAAGGGAACTTTGCGAGATCCTTCAACTCTTTACCAAACTCGTAAATCAGAACGTGAAAGGTACTCGTCACTAGGTTTGGTTTTTGGAGAGACACGATTAGGTGTCTACAGAAGCCCCCACTGTGACTGAGTTTATGAAGCGTAAGTTTCAAAAATTCTAGTTTAAGTAAGTCGATATGGACGGAGAATGATTCTAAACATTCTGCAATCCTAAATTATCCTTTTTAACACCGATACCTGCAGAAAGCGTCAGTTCTACAAAGAAGGGAGTTAAGGGGAAAGAAACGCGTATCTGGGTTTGTCGAGCACACGTCTCTAGGTGAAATCTTGTTAACTCAATTTTATTTTGACAACCTCCTCATTCTCAGGGAGTGTTGTCAATGTGTTCACGCGTTTCTGAACAAAGGAGCTTTGGAAGAAATGGCCACTTGTCTCTGAACAAAAGAGTTTTGAAGAAATGTCCACTTGTCTCTAAACCAAGGAGCTTTGTAAGAAATGTTCACTCGTCCCTAAACAAGAGCTTTTGAAGGAAATGTTCACTCGTCTCTGAACAAGAGCTTTTGAATGAAATGTCCACGCGTCTCTGAACAAAAGAGCTTTGAATGAAATGTCCACACGTCTCTGAACACAAGAGCTTTGAATGAAGTGTCCACACGTCTCTGAACACAAGAGCTTTGAAAGAAATGTCCACGCGTCTCTGAACAAGAGAGCTTTAGGAAGAAGTGTTCACTCGTCTCTGAACAATATGAGCTTTGAATGAAATGTCTACGCGTCTCTGAACACAAGAGCTTTAAAAGAAATGTCCACTCGTCTCTGAACAAAAAGATTTGAAAAGGAATGGCCACACGTCTCTGAACAAAAGAGCTTTGAAAGGAATGCCCACACGTCTCTGAGCAAAAGAGCTTTGAAAGGAATGTCCACGCATCTCTTAACACAAGAGATTTGATAGATAAATGGTGAGAGTGCGTCTATCGTTAGTTGATTTTAAAAAACTTCTGCTTAGATAATTTGACAATTGGAATCTCAAATGCGTTATAAAATGTAGACCTGCAAATTATATAAACAGATGCACTTCAAATAAGTTCATTAATATGAGAATTGAAAGAATGCCTTAGGTTTTTTTTTTGTTATCTTTATTAGTCTTTATAACATCCATTCTTATATTACCAATTTTTCATACTTTGTACATTTATATTACCAATTTTTCATACTTTGTATATGTTGTATCACTTGTATATAATCTGAGTATTCATCCTTTGCAGGAATGAATGCTTATTTTCAACCTTATTACAACTTCTATTGCATTGCTAGAGACATTTGGTTGTCAATGTTTTCATCTTGTTGCATTTTCGTAACTACTTGGCTAGATTATATGAAGTACTTTAGGAGCCTAATGTTAATTACAAGTAAAAAAAATCAAGTTTTATTTTGCTATTTTATAGTATACTTGAAATAAGAGTCTTCATTAGTATATGCACAATTATTTTGTATTTTTTTTTTAAAAAAAACAAACATAATACCATGCCTTCATCGCTAAACTAGAGATTAAATTTATTCTTAAAATCATATGATTAAATTTGTTCATTTGCTTCAATTCAGAGATTGACGACTGATGAAGATTGTAAATAGGACAATTGATTTGTTGACGAGATATGTGCTGGAGTAAATGATGAAATTGGACTAGACATTGCTGACATAATCACAAGTTGTGGACTCTTAGTGTATCTTGCTTAAAAACTCTATGAAATAAATTAGATAAATTGAAAAATTTGTAAAGCGATTAGTGATCAACTACCTTTAGTTCACCATTCTACTATATTTATATTTTTACTTTATTTAATTATGTTATATTTACGTCTTGTACTATTCATAATTTGACTAAGTCTCCGATATTTCATTGTATATCTCTTATTTTTTTCAGACCTATTTTGTTTGTTATATATGTTGCTATATAATTAATGTATAATTTGTTTTGGACTTACCGTGCATGGCACAGGTCCTAAATTAATTATTGTTAAAAAAATTAAACCAAATCCAATGCCACCAAAGTTATGATACTTTGGGGAAATGAACTTAAACGAACAAGTTCCGAAGCAACACCTGTGTCCCATCTAGCTACAAGATGAGCAACAGTATTTCATGATCTTTTGACATGAGAAAAATACAAACATTACATAACATGCTATCTTTCTTAATATCATCATAAACCAAATTAATTAGAGCCATGTCACCTGCTTCCCTACTTAGAGCTTGGATCACATTGATTGCATCGCTCTCCAACACCACGCGAGTATATTCCACCTTACAGCAAGTTGTAGTGCATAATGAGCAGCCATCACTTCCCCCAACTTTGCAAGCTTCACCGCAACCGCGACCAAGCTTCCTTAGCATCCCAAATGACTGCACCCAGTCTCATTCTATTTCCCTCCATAACATGCACATTAGAGTTTATCTTGACGGGGGGGCAGATCCACCTTGCAACACTCGCACAAAGACCATTACCAATAGGAGGCAAGATTACCTTTACAATATACGAGTTATATAATCATGCACTAGTCTCATGAATCCAACAGCTAGGCTATCCACATTCGGGTTCTCACGTTGAAAAACGATAAGGTTCTTCCCCCTCGACGCAGCCCACATCAACACAACGATTGAACTCGGCACCTGGGGCGGGGCAAAGAATTTTGGGGCCCTGTGCAAGATCTTAAACTTGGGCCATTGAAAAAATTTCAATTACGAAATTTTAATATTATAAATTAAAATTAGCAATCAATTAAAAAGTGCAACTCTTTTAGCATATTTTAAAACAATATTTACCTACAAACTCGTTGATTAATTGTTGCTTGTTGTGATTAATTTGAAGTGCAACTTTGTGTAAAAAACTCTCTGAAAACTTGACTGTGAGATTGAGAAAGAAAGTAAAATAAAAGAGGAGAGAGAAGCAAATACACAAAATAAAGCTAGAAAGAGTAATAATGAATAAAAAATCTCCAGACTTTTGTATCCTGGTCGTTGAATTTTATTAAAAAAAAAAAATTATAAAATTAAATTAAATGTTATCATTTAACTGTTTTAGAAGCAGGGGACTTGGGAATATGGGATACAGTTGGCAAAGTATGACTTTTAATTAAAAAATATTGGTAGAATCGATATTTGAATCCCTGACCTCCCTTTAATGTTTGTTCCTCTTTACCAGTGAACCAAGGAAATTATTGCTACATATTCCACTCAGAATATACTTATATCTAATTTTGGGGCCCCAAAAATACGAGGCCCTGTACGGTCGCTCAACATGCATCACCTATCCGCCGCCCCTGCTCGGCATTTCAGTATTATATACTTCTTGGGCAACCAAACCCATCTCTCATCAAAGCTTGAAATCAAGCATCCTCAAGGTCATCCTTATACTCTCTATGTTGCCATACTTCTTTAGCTACAACGTAATAAAAAAAAGAGCATGAATTATAGTTTCGCTTTCCCCACATAATCGACATTCGGTCACAGAGGTAATGTGGCGATAAACAAGTCTTTCTTTTACTGCCATATTTCCCTTGACGACAATGCTTCAGTTTAGGAGGGCCTCGAGTACGCCACACAGAGTTCCACAACTCCTCTATGATCTCTTGCCCCTCTATGTCGTTTCACCCAAGCTTAGGCAACCAACACCCCGACTTAACCGAGTATGTACCATCCTTGGTGAACCTCCAATATTTTGCATCTTTAAGCCGTTTAGTCGATATCAGAGTAGCCAAATCAGTAGCACGTACCTTAGGAGAGAAAAGCCCAGTCACTTTAGATACATCCCAATCCATTTGATCCTCTGACATTAGCTCACACAATTTCATCTCACTATAACTCTGATCAGTTGGAGTTGGTCTCAAAATCTACCCTCGCTAACCAGCCAATCATCAGTCCATACCTTAACATTCACACCATCCCCGACCCTCCAAACTAAGCCATCTTTCAATAAGCCCTTAGCACCCCAAATGCTTCTCCACGAAAAGCTCAGATCGTAACCATATTCTCTTATAACACATCTGAATGCTTATATTATCTAGCTTTGAGAATTTGGTGCAGTAAAGTATTGTCGTTGGAATGTAGGCGCCAACATTGCTTAGTTAGTAGGGCTTTGTTGAAACATTTAAGGCAGCGAAACCCCAATCCAAAGAAAAAAAAATGAATGACCATAATTTAAAATTGAAGTTTTCAATGGTTGTGCTAAAAAGTTAGGAAAAAAAGTGCAATTATAATATAGATTCCTTGCAATATTTGGGTTTTTAAAAATAATTTTATAATAAAGTAAAATTTATAAAATTAGTAGAAGTGGAAATTGAAGTTATTTGGAAGTTTAGTTAAAAAAAAAAAAAAATTAGAGGAGTGGAAGTTATTTGGAGGATAGTGAAAGAAAAAAGTGCATATAATAGAAGGATTGGGGTTTCAGTGCGTCTTGTGTGCGGTTCATGTGACCACTTGTAAAAGAATAAAGTAACCCTTATGATATTGACTGAGTAACCCTTGTAATATTGACCGAATATCCCTATAACACTGACCGAGTAACCCCTAAAATGCTGACAAAGTAACTCCAGTAACACTAATTGACTAACCCACATAACACTAACGAGTAACCCTTGTGATGGTTGGGCACACGGTGTGGCCAACCACATATAAGAATTTATGTTGTGTTGTGGTGAAAAGGTTAAGAAAAAAAGTGTTAAATTTTACGGTAATATTTTATACTCCCTCCGTCCCTTATCTACATGCTTACTTTCCTTTTTGACGGTTTCAAAATACATGTCTATTTCTATTTAAAGAATGTACTTTTTGACAATATTCCCTCTTTTTAATGAATTATCATTATTTTTTTTGTACTTTTGATATCATTTTCCAACACTTTCTCTCTCTCTCTATCTTTTCAATAATTACTAATTGTTTTTTTTTTTTTTTTTTCTCTCTATAAACCCACATGCACATTTGTACTTTCCAATCATGAGTTTTAAGGAATCTTTAAGTTTTTTAATTTCCACGAAAAATAAAAAATGAGCATGTAAAGAAGGGACAAGAGGGAGTAATAGACATACTACAAAGACAAAATAGTCATTTGCACCAATCAGGAAGAAAATAAACGAAACACCGCCACTCTAATCACGTCCCGCTAACATACGATATTCATACGGTACAACCCTACTTGTATACGTATTTTTTAATAATAAAAAGACATAAATAGGTAAAAGAGAAAAATAACCTACAAGAAGTTTTTATTTATTTTTATTTTTCTTGTTATATTTTTTTCCAGACCGGAAAAGTACTAAAACTAAGAAGAGAGAGAAGACAGAAACATAAACAGAGCGCGAAGAGAAGAAGAAGAGGAGAGAGAAAATAGATTTCTCAGGCGAAAAATAGGGTTTCGACTTTCGAAATCTCACCTACGAAACGTTTCTCGATCTACGCATTCAACAATTTCTTGTTTCTTCGCACAATTTGATCTGTAATCATCTGTAAGTTTTGTGGTTTTTCAATTCAGATTCCCAGATTTGGGGATTTTAGGGTTTTGATTTTCTTGACTTCACTTTTTGATTTGGAGCTGATTGTTTTTGATTGGGCGTTTTGAAACCCTACATTGGGATTGTTTTTGTGGATTTTGTTGACTTACAGTTTGTGATTTTTGTTGTTGATGGTTGGAAATTAGGGTTTTTGGCCGAGGAAGATTATCAAAAACGAACGATATTGCAGTATGAGCATCAATAGTCCTGGAAAAGAGAAGAATTAGGGTTTGTGAGAACACAAGCGGAAAGCTTTGGAGTTCCATGGGCGATGGAGGTGTTGCATGCGTGCCTTTGCAGCCAATTATGGAGAAGTTTCCGGGTTCCGAAACATTTTGCGGCAGCGGCAGTGGCGGTAGCAACAACAATAGTAATGGAAAATTGGAGACTAAACCAGTTAAGAGGACTACTACTAAGAGGATGAAGTTGAAGAGAGATGCGTTTTTCAAGAAGGATGAGCCGGGGAAGACCGAGCCGGTTCCGGAGAAAGTGAAGAGCAGTGGGGAAGTAGAGAATGGGGAAATTGGGGGTGATAAAGTGCAGAAAGACGAGATTGAAGAAGGAGAATTGGGGACATTGAAATCGCCCCGGAGAGACGGGGAGAATGGCGAATTTATGCCTGATATGTTGCACAAGACTGAGACTGAAAAAGGTGAGATTGTTACTGACAAGTGGAGGAGGGATGAATATGAGAAAGGGGAGTTTTCTCCGCCCAGGTGGCGAAAAGGGGATGCGGAGAGGTATGATTTCAGCTCAGGGAGATTCCGGAATGACTCTGTTCAGAGACGGGATCGAACTCCGGAGAAGTATAGGAAAGGAGAATACGAGAAGGGGGAATTCAGTTCGTGGAGAGGGTCCAAAGATGAAGTCGAGAAGGGAGAATTTATTCCTGAGAGGTGGCATAAAGGAGATGTTTTTAGGGACGATTATGGCTACTTGAAAGGGCGCAGGCATGATTCAAGTAGAGATCGAGAACGAAGATATGAACATGACTGGACCCCGTCTTCTGTACGATATTCAGGTGAGGATGTCTCTCCCAGCAGGGATTTCAGTAGAAGTGGGAATCATCGCCATGTCAAGAGAAATCCGAGGTGGGAAGTTAGCCAAGAAAGGAGCTACCCGAAATTGAGCTCAAAAATGATGGATGATGTGGCTTATAAGAATGAGTACAGTCATGGGAGAGGCCATGGAAGAGAACACTCATCAGGTGGTCGATTGAAGAGGCATGGCACTGACTCGGAAAGCAGTGACCGCAAGCCCTATGATGATCATGGTGATTATGTCAGTATGAAAAGCAGAAGGTTATCAAATCCAGAGCATTACTCGCGTCAGTCTGCTGATAAGTCATTTAGACATTCAAATTCATCAAGGCCTGTTTCTGATAGGCTTTCATTGCGCCATTATGATGCTGCACCTACAAGAGCGGCTTATGACAGGCAGAGGCGTAGCCCTAGTTATTCTGAGAGGTCTCCACATGAGAGAGGCCGACATCATGATCATAGGGACAGGACTCCTGCGCGTCATGAAAGATCCCCATGCTATCGTGGTCATCGCCATGACAATAGAAATCGAAGCCCCAGTTATATTGAAAAGTCTCCCAATGACCGCGTTAGGGTACATGATCGCCGGGAAAGGTCTTCAAGTTACTCTGGATCCCCACCTGAACGCAGTAGGCCGTTTAACCACCGCCAAACAAGCAGGAGTGAAGTGAGTGAGACTAAGCTGAGTGATAGGGTACAGAGTGAAAAGCCTACTGAGAAAATTCATAAGGATAAAGATTCAACTATCTCGGTTAAAGATCCTTTAAATGTGAATGATAAGCCAAATGGAACAGTTGACCAAGGTATTTCCTATGAGTCTCATGTGAAAGATGAAAATCAAGGTCCTTGTTTGGATGTCAAGGAACAACCTTCATTGGTCAATGGGAATATTGAAGAATTGCCATCAATGGAAGAAGATATGGATATATGTGACACACCTCCACATGTCCCTTGTGTGGCTAGTGTGAACCCAGGGAAATGGTATTACCTTGATCACTATGGAGAGGAGCGCGGTCCTTCTAGATTATGCGACTTAAAAGCACTTATAGAAGGAGGAATACTTGTGTCAGATCACCTGGTTAAGCACTCTGACAGTGACAGGTGGGTGACTGTTGAAAATGCAGCTTCTCCAGTCGTAACTCCTAATTTTACAACAATTTTTTCTGAGACGGTCACACAGCTGGTGAGCCCTCCCGAGGCTCCTGGAAATGTGCTGGCTGATGTTGGAGATGCTGAGCATTCTGTGGATCAGGTTGGTATGGAGAGTTTAGATTCTTCTATTCATTGTGGGACTGGTCAATCTGACCTTCTTCCTCTTGATGATCTTGGCATCGATGAAAGAGTTGGGGCTCTTTTAGATGGCGTTACTGTTTTACCCGGAAAGGAACTCGAGATAGTTGGAGGTAAGCTTCTGTATAACTGTATAACCTTGATCGCTTTTTGAACTTTTTTGGAGGTAAGCTATTTTTGTACAATTTCACCTTGATCACAGGTGAGAAAACCTCCTCTATATGTGAGATAAATCTGAACTAATGATAATATAAATCTAAGGTCATATTTTTCTTATTCCATTAAACTTGAAATCTGTTTTTCCAAAGTCGTGTACCATCCTCTGCATTTTTCCCTGACCTCCCTTACTTTTTCTTGCTTCTGCAACTAAAATTCAAGAGACTTGGCCTGCTGTTCATCTGATACCTGGCCACAATTGCTGCTTCACAACCTGCGCCATACATTAGTCCCATTTAATCCAAATTATAGGTGACTTGCTGAATTTAACTTTTATATCAATAATTTAACCATATTGATTGATAACAATGATAAGCACTCGTACAAAAGAAAGACCTTCCTTATTCTTGTCATAAATGCCGGTCACTATTTAGTTTTATATATAGACCATAAAATATATGTTTATAGTATACTTTGAATTGTGCTGAGTGTTGGCTTTTAAAGTAATTTTTATTATTATTTTTCTTAAGTGTTTGTCCAATATTCATATGGGTTGAATAGTAATCTTTATACGAAGTATATATATTTTTCCTTTAGATGAGATGTGTTCTCACGTAATAGAGTGTTTGCACGTATTGTTTTTATGTATAAACTGTTAGTTCCTTGTAAAGAGATAGGCTTTCTTCAAGCTAGAATTTTTTATAGTAATTTTTGACAAGACACTATCTTTGTTGTGCAATTCGTGTCCTGCCACGTAAGATGTCTATAAGAACCACTTTTGGCCCTTGTTGCACACCATACCGACCTTACAATGAATACATTTTTTATAAATAAGAAAGTGAGATAATAATTAATGAAGGGGTTTTAATTTGCAAATCACCACAAGCAGGAAGATTAGTTACAGTCTGTGGCACCTTTAGAGACAGGTGACTGAGATGGCTTTTTATGTGCAAATTGACCCAACAAATGTGGTTTATATTTTTAATTGTAAACATTTAGGAGTGTGGTTCCTTAGCAACGCAGCCTATCATCATCATTGTTATCATTGCTGTTCTTAAATTTTTCGTCTAGATACCTGATATAGTGCTGCTAAATGTTTGTGCAGAAGTACTACAGATGACATTTGATCATTCAGAATGGGAAAAATTTGGTATCTTGGAAGGTATGTGTATTTCCAAAGTTATTTGTCAGTCTTCGTCATCATTGTTCTTAATTAGCAATGAATCTTTGACATATTACATGAAGTTCATTTGTATTGTGCATATATATTTAGAGCGGGGTTGTTGCAGATAATTTTGTTCACTATCAAAGCCTCAAAGGATAAATTCTGATTAGTGCAATCTGTCTGCTCCCTCTTGTAGAGCTGTTATTTCTAAAGCAAATAGTTCAATGTTATCTTAACAAATCAAATGAATGTATGATGCTTATACTGCTATTTATGCCAGTAATATATCTTCATAAATTGATTCTCCCTAATATAGTGTAATTGATGCTGTAAACAAAACTTTTTCAATGCTGGTAATTAATCTCTTCCTTGACCTGAACTTATTTGCTCTCTTTATTCTTTGATATCATATGCATTTAGGAAATCTGGAATATTAACCCTTTTTTTTTTTATAGGTCTATTCCCTTTGTCACACTTGAGCAATCTCATTCATATGCACTTATGTTAAGATGGCTGATTAACTTTTTTAGTGTCTTGGGTTGTTTACTCATGCTTTATGCTTTTAAACACAACTCTGTATGCGTTGTTGCTTGAAAATGCATAAATTCTTATAAAGAAAATAGTTTTGCTTGCAATTTTTAAAAGTTGAAGTGACCAATTTGTTAATATCATATGTTCTATCCAACATACAGGCTTTATGCAAGATTATTCATGCAGTCAGGACCCTTTGGAGCAGAATCAAGAAGAGGATATATCAAGACATCCGGACTCTACATCAAAGGACACTGCTGAATCCACCTCTACTGCTAGCCTTGATAAGGAATGCTCTTACCTCTTGAGTGAATTTACTGAATGGTTCTCTGGTCGATGGTCATGTAAAGGCGGGGACTGGCAAAGAAGTGAAGATGCCATTCAAGACAAATATTTTAGGAAAAAGGTTGTGTTGAATGATGGTTTCCCTCTTTGTCAGATGCCAAAATCTGGTTATGAGGACCCACGATGGCAGAGAAAAGATGACTTGTACTACCCTTGTCAAAGCAGGAAGCTTGATCTTCCCTCCTGGGCATTTTCCTGGCCTGATGAGAGGAGTGATTCTAGTGCAATCAACAAGTCCGTTCAAGCAAAACCTGCTGCTGTAAGAGGGGTAAAAGGAAGTATGATGCCGGTGATTAGAATCAATGCATGTGTTGTTAAAGATCATGGTTCATTTGTTTCTGACTCTCGGTTGAAACCAAGGGGGAAGGACAAGTACTCTTCAAAGGGAATTAAGCATTACTCTTTATCCACTGATGTTAAGCAATCTCCTGAAGAAGAAGCTTTTCATTTCAAAAGCTCTAAGGAGCAAAGTTCTGGAGGATCGTGGGAATCTAGTATTGTCAATAAACCGAAAGACCGAGTTTGCACTGCAAATGACTTACAGTTGCACTTAGGTGACTGGTATTACCTTGATGGCACCGGGCATGAACATGGACCATTTTCATGCTCAGTACTGCTTAAGTTGGTGAATGAAGGTTTTTTGAAGAAGCGAAGCAGTGTGTTTCGTAAACTTGACAAAGTTTGGGTTCCAGTTATTTCTGTAATCAAGGCCTCAGAAAATATGAACCAACTCGTTGGAGATAGTATTGTTCCTGTTGGTGTATCTTCTGTAGCACCTGCTGTGCATGGTGATAGCTGTTCACTTTCTAATTCATTCCATAGCTTGCATCCCCACTTTATTGGTTATACACTAGGGAAGCTTCATGAATTAGTCATGAAATCTTATAAGAGTCGTGAGTTTGCTGCTGCTATCAATGAGGTCTTAGATCCATGGATTAATATTAGACAGCCAAGGAAGGAAACAGAGAAGCATAGAAGTTCTCTTTATCTTCAAAAATCTCCCATGGGTATGTTTTCCTATACATAATTTCTAGTTGCTCTTATTTGATATTGCTTGCAGTAATGTGGTACTCTGTTTTTGGTGCAAGTTCAGGTGAAACTTTAAAGTATTGCTACTTGGTCTATTTTTCATCCTTTGGGTTGACATACTTATAAGTCATGTTTGCCAGTATTACATGTGTAAATTTTCCGAGAAAAGGTGAAATAAGGAATATTGGTGTCAAATGTTAAATATTGGCTTAATGAATGGCCTTTCTAAGCTTGTGGATTAAGTCCCATTAGATAGGATGCATGGAGAACATTAAATTTCATTAATTTAAGATAACTATATGATTAAGAGTTTATTTGATTTTAATGGCAGTTCAGAGAAGTAAATCCATATATGTCCACTACTGAATTAACTCTGTAGTTTGCCTTCAGACGGCTTTCATTGTGCTTCTTAGTTTATGGTACCTGAAAATTCAAGAAGTTGCTTGAAACTTAGTACCTTCATTCTTAAGTCTTAACAATACCTTTAACCCAGAAGAACAAAAATATCTCCATATGAAAACATTGTTTGACCCTTAGTATAATCTAAAACCCATCCATATCTACTCCCAGCTATCTTAGGAACTGTTGTTAGATAGGCCGACCCAGTGATTCAGAAGGAGTAGGGGCTGGATGAAAGAGACTAAGAGAACTAGAGCTTGTCTGCTAGCAAGTTTATTTTATATTTAACATATTTAAATAAGAATATATGTTTATGTTTGCTTATTTGTTTCAATTCACAATCTTTTCTCTTTTACTAAATATTTTCAAAATAATTTTAAAACTCATGTACAAGTATCCAAAGAACTTTTAGTATGATACACTTCTTCTGTAGAGAAATTAGTCACCTTGTCGCATAAACTGCTTTAGGATGTCTAGACAAGTTGTCACCTTTCCAAAAATAGTAATACTTTGTGATTGGCCTACCCATACCTTTACTAAGATTGAGCAATGGGGAGTGTGTGTGGATTGGTCCACTGTGTCTATTGTTTCCGGACAGAGAGAGTAAATTTGATTAGAACTTTATCATATCCTTAATTCTTCTGGACTTTTTTTTCGGGGCTTCTTCCAGTTCCAGTTATCTCCTTTTCTTTTCTTTTCTTTTTGGTGTAAATATTCAAATTGCAGAAGGCATAAGAGAATATGTCTTAAAATAGTTGTCTTTCTGTATTAAAAGTGAATCAAAGTAGTTTGTATATTATATCAAGCCCTAAATTTTTCCATTTGAAATAATTCAACATGTCTCTATATAACTATTGTTTCTTTGGTTTTTGGTTTTGCTTTTATACAGAGAATGAAGTATCTATGCTTTTTGAGGAAGACATGCATGGTAAAAAAAGATGCCGGACACTTATTGATGGAGATGATGAAAATTATGAAGTGGCCAAAGGCTTATCACGTTTCTCTTATAGGGAGCCCTCATTTGAGGACTTATGTGGCAGTGTTACTTTTTGCAAAGAAGAGGGTGTGTGTTCTAAGAATGAGGTGGGGAGCTGGGGTCTACTGGACGGTCATATTTTGGCACGCATTTTTCATTTTCTTAGAACTGATATCAAATCCCTAATGTTTGCTGGCACAACTTGCAAGCACTGGAGAGCTGCTGTTGGTTTCTACAAAAATGTGAGTGTAAGGGTCGATTTGTCAACTATGGGCTCCAACTGCAGTGACTCCATTATTGGGAGTGTCATGGTGAGTTTTGGGTATGTTATTTTAAATTTTTTGTGATTATTGTGGGACCTCTTTATAATCTTAAATATATGTTTTTTTGTTAATCCCCATGCAGAGTGGATATAATAAGCAAATGATCAAGGTGTTAGTTTTAGATGGTTGTACCAATGTTACTTCAGCTGTGCTTGAGGAGATTCTTCAGTCATTTTCTTGTATATCCTCTGTTGATATAAGAGGTTGCAGCCAGTTTGAGGAGTTAATATTCAAATACCCCCATGTAAACTGGGTTAGAGAGTGGAGTTCACAAGGCATTGGTTTTGAAGAGTCATATTCAAAGATAAGGAGTTTAAAACAGATGCCCGAACAATCTTCATCAGTTTCTAAATTGGGTCATGGGAGTTATATGGATGAGTCCAGTGGGCTAAAAGATTACTTTGATATGGTGGAAAAAAGAGGTGCAGCTAATCAGGCATTCAGGCAGAATCTATATAAGCGTACAAAACTGCTTGATGCTCGGAAATCTGCATCTGTCCTAGCCCGTGATGCCCGTATGAAGCATTTGGCTATGAAGAAGGCTGGAAATGGGTACAGAAAAATGGAGGAATTCCTTGTGCTTAGCTTAAAGGATATTATGAAGGGGAACACATCTGACTATTTTGTGGAGAAGGTTAATTATCAGCTGTTTCTAGCTATTGTAGTCCTTTTTTCCCTCCTTCTATCCGGTGTTATTTAGTAACTCATTTGTCTTTTTATTTGTTTATTTTTTTTGTAGGTTGCAGAAATTCAGAACAAAATTCAGAATGGATATTATGCTAATCGCGGCTTGAGCTCTGCTAAACAAGATATCACTAAAATGTGCAAGGATGCAATAAAGTACTCTCTCTCTCTCTCTCATATATTCTTCCACCCAGGTTCTTATGTTAGATTTTCATATTTGTGAACCTCAAGTGTAACCATTAAACAATCAACCATGACTCAATTTAGCTGGATAAAGTTAGTAAAATTGTGATGGATGATCTCCTGTGCCAGAAGATCCATGTGTAGAGCCACAGGAGTTTAACATTAGATTTTCTGCTCTATAAAATTGTGATGGATGCTCTCCTGTGCCAGAAGAACCATGTGTAGTGCCACAGGAATTTGACATTAGATTTTCTGCTCAATCATCTTTGTTTATTTCTTTCTTTTCTGTGCAGAGTTTGTAAACCTGTTACTGTTTTTTAAAAATTTGTCATGGGTTACTTTTTTGTATCGCGCCCGTTTCTCAATGTCAGTTTGTGTATTGTCAACTACATTCCCTGTTTTGAGCTTTTATGTCATACGTTACCTCCCTCTTTCGGCCTCATACTTTGAAAATATGATCTGCCTCATAAGGCCCTATAGTTATGTCTCATGAAGTTTGATGAATATCATAGTTGCATTATTTACAATGGCAAAATTATTTTAAATATACAATTATACACTGTTGCTTTTGTTTGTCTGGTTTTTTTAATTTTATTTTTTTATTTATTTTTCTTTATCATTTGGCCTTAATTATCATGTTATCACTACTATAACAAGCTATGCATATACAGATTACAAAAACGAGGTGAAGCAGGTGATATGGAGAGTGTTATACATCTGTTTATTAAACTTGGAACACGTCTTGATGAAAGCTTTAAATCAGCTATTAATAGAGATGAGATGATGAAAAAACTGAGGGATGAAACCAGTGGTCCCTCTGGTCACAGAAAGTCTAAAACACCCACAGAGAGAAAATATACAAGCAGGGCCAATGGCTCATCATCAGTCAATGGGGATTTTGATTATTTGGAGTGTTCTTCTGACCGGGAGATTAGAAAGAATCTTTCAAGAACGTATAAGAAAGCAGACATGGATGGTGAATCATCTGATGAGTTTGTGTCATCTTCAGATGATGGAAGTAATACTGGAAGTGCCTCGGACACAGAGAGTGATTCAGATGTACGTTCAGGTGTTACTTTTGAGTCAAAAGAGGAATATTTCAATGAAGATGATGCTTTTGATTTAACCCCTGAGGATCGTGAATGGGGTGCTCGTATGACCAAGGCCAGTCTTGTGCCTCCAGTGACTCGGAAATATGAAGTTATTGAACAATATGTTATTGTAGCTGATGAGGCTGAAGTGCAACGAAAGATGAAGGTTTCATTGCCTGAAAATTACGAGGATAAAGTGAAAGCTCAGAAAAATGGTTCTGAATTGGTGGATATGGAAATTCCTGAAGTTAAACAATATAAACCACGGAAAGAGCTTGGACAGGAGGTTATAGAACAGGAGGTGTATGGAATTGATCCTTATACACACAATCTTCTTCTTGATTCAATGTCTGAAAATGTGGATTGGTCTCTTACAGAAAAGCATGTTTTTATTGAAGATGTGATCCTTCGGGTATTGAATAAACAAGTTAGACAATACACAGGCAGTGGAAATACACCCATGACTTATCCTTTGAGACCTGTCATAGTGGAAATTCTTGGAACAGCTAAGCAAGATAATAATACGAGCACTCTGAAACTTTGTGAGGCTCTTTTACAAGCCATTGATGGACGGCCTGACGACAATTATGTTGCTTATAGAAAGGTACTTTCTAGAGTTTCTATTTGCTTCAACTATTATTTCCTTTCGTTACTGGCTCCTTATATGTGGAAATTTTTTTCTTGTTCTATAATCTTTGTTCAGGGGCTTGGTGTAGTCTGCGACAAACAAGGTGGTTTCACTAAAGACGATTTTGTTGTTGAATTTTTGGGAGAGGTATGTTTTTCATTTTTGCCAATTCCAAATTTTGCCTGAGAAACCATGATCATTGGAATACATTCATTGAGTCTTTTCGTGCTCCTTGTGCAATCACTCTAGAAATGGATTAATTAACTGGTAGAAGAACTATCCATGTCACACATCAGTCATATATGCCCTGCGTTCTGCTGTAGTGTGGCTTCTACGGTGTGTTTGGATAAAGAAATGGGAAAGAAAAGAAGGGGAGGGATGTAAAGGGGAGGGAAGAGAAAGGGAGGGGAGGGAAGAAAGATGAGTTTTCCTTCCAAATCTCTCTATTGTTGGAGAGATCAATTTCTCACAATTTAATCCCTCCATTTCTCTTCCCTCTAATCCCTTTCCTCCCTCATTTTTCATCCAAATGAAAGATAGTTCATCCCTTCATTTCCCTTCCCTTCCTTTCCCTCCATTTCCTTCAATCCAAACAAATTGCTAATGTTATTTTTCAGAAAAACTGTTTTTTTTATGGCTAAATTTGATATTTTTTTCATTTACTTTCTCTTCCTCTTGCCTTTAAGCTTTAATTTTAAGACTAGGGGATGTTTTTTATTTAATAGATTGAAATGAAGCACGCATCAACTTCTGAAAGGTTAAGGGTGTCCATTTGTTCACCACGAGAGATAAGCAGAATCTAGCATCCTGCTCATGTATTTTACCATCATGAATTCATGTTTTAGCTCTGGGTAAAGGAGAGGAAACATGCACACAATTGACACTAGCACCCTGTTAACTTTACTTTAAGAGAATTATACCCATTTCACCTTTTATATTACTTAGGAAAAAACATGTTATTTGTTTTAGGCATTAAATTTGAAGTAGCTATGCATGTTGAACTATAGATTATCAAAGAACCTTTCTCCTCTTATTATGATAACCTGTATATCTCAAAAATAATTTGATCCAGTGATGTATATACCCATTTCATAGTGCAAATGAAAGATGGTTCATTGCATTCTAATACTGTTTGCATAAAAAAAACCCAGAATATATACAACTATTAAATCTTTTATCATTGGTGGCGAGGGCTTGACTTATCTTCAGGGTCGTATTTCACCAAATAAAGAAAGGCTAAAGGGAAGGGAGAAGCTTCTTTAGACTTTTGCAAATAGGAGTAGAACTAACAACTAGCAAGTGAACCAACCATCTCCTCTTAAAATCTGCTGCAGTTCTACCCATGTTTTGAAAAGCAAGGATGCACGGGTACGCCAAAGGGTAGCCGTTTCCCGTACCGGGGATGGGTACGGCCCAGATACGTCCCTATGGCGTACCCTCGAAAGGTGGTACAGGAAGCTATTTTGGGGATGGCTGGGAGGAGCTCCGGAAACGTTTCAGGGACGGATCCTCTTCCATTTTGACGTCCCCAATACAAGACCAACCCATTTTTTTTTAAAAAAAACCCAAATTTTCTTACATCCGGTTGATTTTTCAAAAACCCAAGAAATTGATAAGCCAAGATTCCTTGGATTCCTTGCCGGCAACCACCTGCGATCCACCCCGATACCAGTGACCACCTGCGATCCCTTCTACTTCTATTTCTACAGACTACAGTTCTACTTCTCATTTTTTTTAGTTATGTTTTTTCGTTTTAATGCTTATGTGATGATTTGATATTATCTTTTACTTTCAATTTACTGGACATAGCCTCAGTCAGGGCCCTCAATAATTCAGTAGGTTTGTCGTTTAATTTGTGCTTTGTTTTAATTTTTTTCTTTTCTTTTTTCGTTTTAAATGGTTATATTTATCTAAGTATCATGTTATTATGCGATTAAAACATTACATTAAGTGGTCTTTCTTTTCATTTGTTTTGTATGATTTTTTTTTTTTAATTTTTTTTGAAACGTTTTACGTATATATGTTTTACTAAATTAATTTTTGCCGTACCCGTTTTTTGAAATTTTGATTTTCCCGTATCCCGTCCCCGTATCTGTACCCGTTTTTGTCCCCGTATCCATTTCCGTGCAACCTAGTTGAAAAGTAACAATGTAAGGTGGACACATCATTTTGCCCACCTTTCCCGGATGGATACAGCTTGACATCGATCTAGGTTCTAGTATCGGATATTGATAAGGATATTGGGAATTCCTCTTGATGTTAAAAATTTCATGAAAAGAATACTCTATTTTTTACTTTGATCTTTCATCTCTTATGTTGGGCAACCTGTAAATTGGACTGATGATAGAGACTATAGATGATCTGATTATTTTTGTTTCCTTTACTTGATATGGGCTTGGTGGTCTTTATTATGTTTTGGCTTTCATATACTTCGTATGTGTATACTTCAGCATATTCATCTTAGATTGTAGATTTACTTGTTTAAATTTCCACTCTGAATTGTGTGATTTGGAACACTTGTAGGTTTACCCTGCTTGGAAGTGGTTTGAGAAACAGGATGGAATCCGTTCTCTGCAGAAGAATAGTAAAGAACCTGCACCTGAATTCTACAACATATATCTCGAGAGGCCCAAGGTTTTTCCTTAGTTTGGATTATTTAATTGAGAACCCTTTTCCACCCTTTTGTTTTGTGATTTTAACAGGGTCTTCATTATATTGCTAACTGTAAATTCACTTTGGCAGGGTGATGCTGATGGCTATGATATACTCGTTGTTGATGCTATGCATAAGGCAAATTATGCAAGTCGAATTTGTCATTCGTGTCGACCTAATTGTGAGGCAAAGTGAGTATTTTCTACTTCTTCCGTGCATTTAGCCCCTTAGAGATTTCTTTTTGTAAAAAAAAGAAGGATAAAATGCCCTTGCTTGCCTAGGCATTCCTTTTCAACTCACTTGTGTTGAATATATTTGTTAGTTTATCTCCAACTTGGTGCTTGACTAGGTATTCTTTTTCTACTCACTTGTGTCTAATATATTTGTTAAATGTCTCCAAGCTAACTTGTACCTTGTATTAATAACCATTATTTGAACTTTGCAATCTTGCTGCCTTCAGAAGATTGAACCTTAACGTTTTCCCACAAAGGATATAAATCACTTTATGGAGATCAGTTTGCTCTCTGTTGATGGTGCCTGTAGCTCTTGTGAGCTACTAGACCTAGTTGACATTACCAACTAAGGGGGCTTTCAGTGACTATGTAATATGTGGTGTTCCTGTAGGAGCATATGACAAGAATTGAAAGGGTAGTGGTTGCTGATGTGGAGAGATTTGAGCTGTTCTATTTTGACGATAAATTAACCTTGGAAAAGGGAAGAAGTTTTGGTATTTGGGAAGGATGTGATAGAGGCATGGAATTAAAACTCGGCCGTTCCGTTGTATAACGGTCGTTATGTAACGGATTTTTGATTTGTCGTTCCGCAAAATCCCGTGATATAACGCCGGGACAAAAATCACATCTTTCACCCAGTGTAATCCATTCTGTAACGGTGACTTGCCGCGTCGAAACATTTTTTACCCGTTACATCCGTTTAATAACTTAGAAATTGATTATATAGTCCACAAAACATGATATTAGTAATTTTTATTCACCAAATATGTTACTTGCTTTTATTTTGATAAATATGGTTGATTTATGTTCAAAGAATACATTTTTAACTTAAAGACTATAAACACCATTTAATCCATTAATGTGAATTTATTCGAAAAATTCACATCGGGCTTGCTGTGATCCGTTATATTTGTCCGTTACAAGCTGTCACCGCGACAACGCGACCGTTACCGCGATCGCAACCGCATCCGCAATTTTTTTCTATGGATAGAGGTTGCTAGTTTTTGTGGAAGGGAGGCTTGTAGTGATTGGAACTTTGGAAGCATTGGTGTCTGTATGGTAGTAGGTGTTGTTGAGTTGAAAATTGTTTAAGAATAATTTGTGGCCTGTAGTGGTTGAAAAGTGTATTTGTAGCGTTTCACATGGAAAATTTAATTATTTGTGAACCTCATATTAATAGGGATAATGTTAAAAGTGGGAAAGAATGATAATATATATGCTCATGAAAGAGGCCAAAGAGCCCCGCAGCTTGTTATCATAAAAAAAAAGGTCGTTGCATTAATAATAAGACAGAAGAAGCCTCTACATAAAATCAGGAATATCTTCACTCTGAATTTCTCAAAAATTATAGAGATCGCAAAAAGTTCTTTGTTTTTGTGTGAAGCTATGTTCTATTATATTCTTATTTACCACCCTACAATATGAATTTATCTTTTTCCGTACCTTGTTTTTTGGTATTGGTATGAACAATCATATAGTGCTTGACCAATGACCATACTTTTAACTATCTGATTTTGTAAATGCAGAGTTACAGCTGTAAGTGGTCAGTATCAAATTGGAGTCTACTCTGTTCGCCCAATTGGATTTGAGGAGGAAATTACCTTTGACTATAATTCAGTTACTGAGGTATGTACCTTTGTCTTTTTCATTTAGCGTCACCACTCCCTTTTTTATTTCTTGAATTTTAACTAAGACTTCAACGTCAATTGCTTACTTATAGATGGCCTTGATATTTATTGCAGAGTAAGGAAGAATATGAAGCCTCTGTTTGTTTGTGTGGTAATCAAGTCTGCCGTGGAAGCTATTTGAATTTAACAGGCGAAGGGGCTTATCAGAAGGTATATCGATTTAAATTATTCATAATGAAAATAGTTGTACAGATTTTTGGTCACTGTCATGTGCATTTTTGCAATGTTTAAATGTATCATACGTAGTATATGTATTGGCAGACTGTCATAAATTTTCCAAGAGGATTATATGCAGTCTCTGAGATTACTGTATCAGAAAAATAATTGGGGGAAGTAAGTAACTATTGTTAAAAAAAAAAAATTGTGTTTGACACCAAACACTGTTGTAATTACTATTGATGAGAAATTATTGTAATTGATATCAACTATGGACTACAACATTACTTCTCATATGAGATAGTTGTATAGCACTTTTAGTCCAATTATATTTTTAGAGTTCACTTTTTAGATTTTGTAATTTTTATACCATAAAATAAAATTCATGTGTCATACTCCCTCCGTGTTTTAATAAGTGTTACAGTTTGACCAAACACGCATGTTGAGATACACCTTTGACCATTAATTTATCTAATCATAAATAAGTAAAATTATAGGAAAATTGATATTATGAAAGTATACATTATAACAAATCTAATGATGTATTATACAATAACATTTGTTTTTTTATAAATTAGTAAATTAATCAAGTCAAAACCATTATGTGAATAGTGAAAAAAGTCAAACTGTAACACTTATTAAAACACGGA
The DNA here is from genome assembly GCF_001683475.1 of Chenopodium quinoa. Lineage (NCBI taxonomy): Eukaryota > Viridiplantae > Streptophyta > Magnoliopsida > Caryophyllales > Amaranthaceae > Chenopodium > Chenopodium quinoa. The sequence goes on along the minus strand of NW_018745286.1, from coordinate 6,287,832 downwards.
GGGAGTATACTTATTCCAATCAATTAAGTATACCCCCTTGTTTTGTTTGCTTAATTTCATTTTCCATCCTTTCCAATTTAGTTTTCCCGTTTCTTAAATTGGAATGACTCATTTTTTCTTTCTTTTTCCTTTTTTTTCCCCTTCTCTTTTTTTATTACCTCTCTTTCCCTCTAACAGAAGTTAGTGTCTCACCATATCTCATTCAATTTAAAATATATAATCACTATCCCCTATCACATCCACCTATTCATTTTTTAAACATCAACTATTTTACTAAGACTATGCACCATGATGAGTGAACACACTAATTTGGAGCTAAAAGATTACTAGTTTTTGATCCCGTGCTACGCAGGGATTTTTTGACTTTTTAAATAAATTGAAATGAGTCATTTAAAAAATAAAATTGGTGTCAATTCTAGCTGAACATATTTTTACTTGTACCATTATATATACTCCCTACGTTTTTGTTTTTTATCTTACCAATTTTTGACCTTTTGCACTTTTCCCAGATTTTACTTGACTAGATGTTAGTGATTAACTGATTATACATAAGAAAAAACATAGTTAGATGGGATATTGTTAGAACATCTCGATGCCATATTTTTCAAATGTCAGTTTTTATATTATTGCTTTAATGACTAAATATTTTAATGGTCAAAGTTGTGGGTTGGCCAGTGTTTAAATATGTATGTTACATGCAATTTTAGTTAGCAAATTAAATATATGATAATAACAAAACCAAATATTGTTTCCTAATAATAGCCTTACGTGATTAGGAAATTTAATGACATACCTTTTATATTTTGTTTTTTAGCTTTTATTAGTAATTCTAAATCAATAATCCTTTTGTTGTTTAATAGATATTATTCTAAAATCTGACATCATAAGTCAACGAGGTCAAGCACGAGTATCTCTTACCTTGTTGCACGACCTCATTCCAGGAGCTGTTGTTGATCATGTGTTTTTTTTCTTACTGTTTTATCAGGTGCTGAAGGAGTGGCATGGACTATTGGATAAGCACCGTTTGCTCCTGGAGGCATGCGAATTGAATTGGGTATCTGAGGAGGATTATATTGATTTAGGAAGGGCTGGTCTCGGAAGTTGTTTGTTGGGCGGTTTGCCTGATTGGCTGGTTGCTTATTCAGCTCGGCTGGTATGTATATTCTTATTCGTTATTTTTTTGTTGCCAGATAAGTTTATTGGCTGTCTGTTTTCACAATCGTCTAATGATGGGTTTGGTTGTAGGTACGTTTCATAAATTTTGAAAGAACAAAGCTTCCTGCAGAAATCTTGAGGCATAATTTGGAAGAAAAGAAGAAGTATTGTCAAGAAATATCTCTAGAGATGGAGAAGAGTGATGCTGAAGTCCAGGTTAGCCTTTTTTTGCACAATACACTGAAGATTAACAGTTTCTCCCAGCATCTGTCTTTCTGCTTCAAGTCATCTATTAGCCTGTTCGAATTTCATTTGTGTCTATATTACGTGATAGCATCAAAGGACTTAGCTGTTTGCAGCTACAAATTAATCTTGGTTGCTTGTTTATTTTTATATTTGAATGGATAGGCGGAAGGAGTTTACAACCAGAGACTCCAAAATTTGGCTCTGACATTGGATAAGGTATGCACCATAGTCTTCTCAACTGTTTTTTTTTTTTTTTTTCCATAAAATTTCTTTCATTATTTCATATGTTGTGGCAATCAGTACTGATTGGAGGGTAGGTGATTATTGGCTTACTTTGTAAAGTTACATGTCATTTTTTTACATAAATCATAAAACCCTAATTATGCACCATTAGTTTTGTGCTTATAATTTAAAAGACATATTTAGGCTTTTACATCTACTTGACTCATACTCCTCCTAAACTATAAGTTTCAAGAAGTTGTCTGAAGCACATTATCATTGTTTAGGGCTGGATTTCTTTGTATTTTGTTGTCTATCTACTAATCTGCTAGCTTATATACTTCCAGGTTAGGTATGTCCTAAGATGTGTATTTGGAAACCCAAAGGAAGCTCCTCCTCCTTTGCAGAAGCTTAGTCCTGAAGAGATGGTGTCTGTCTTGTGGAGTGGAGAAGGTTCACTTGTTAATCAACTTCTTGAGTGCATCGCTCCACATATAATTGATGATCGCATACTACTGGACCTTAAATCAAATATCCGTGCTCATACTCCATCAAGCTCCGGGAATCTTGAAAAAGACCTAAGGAAATCTTTATTATGGTAAGAATCACAACTATATATGCTTCTGAATCTTTATTCTACTACATTTTCTCTTAATAATATCTTTCCTAAGGTTGAGGGATGAGGTTCGCAATCTTCCTTGTACATATAAAAGTCGACATGATGCAGCTGCTGATTTGATCCACATATATGCTTACACAAAATGTTTCTACAAAATTAGGGTGAGTTTACATTTTTCCTACTATAAAAGCTGTTTCAAACCTTCTGGAGCATCAATTTCTTGAATTTTCTTCTTAATTCATTATCATATTACTTCTGCAGGAATACAAGTCTGTAACTTCATCTCCTGTTTCCATCAGCCCTCTTGATCTTGGACCTAAGTGTGCTACAAAACTGTCTGGGGTGGTTGAATATTGCAAGACTTACGGTGAAAACTACTGTTTAGGACAGTTGATTTATTGGCACAATCAGGCTAACACTGACCCAGATCGTGTGTTAGTACGAGCAAGCAGGGGCTGCTTGTCATTGCCTGATATTGGTTCTTTTTATGCCAAGGCTCAAAAGCCATCAAGGCAGCGTATTTATGGTCCAAGGACTGTAAGATTTATGCTTCGTCGAATGGTGAGTATGTTTGTTCTTTAAACTACAAAATTCGTTGGTGTCGTCGAAATGTTATTTAAATTTCCTTGCTCAAGTGTTTGAGTGGTGGTGGTGTTTGGTTTATGTGTGGGTCAAATATAGTTTGTGGATGTTCTCCATTTTTATCATTAAATGAATAGTGAGACAGTTTTTTTTTTCTTTACTTTTTTTAAGGTTAGGACCCTAACCGAACCTCAATCCTCACGGTTTTTTTGGTCCGATATTTGCGGGTCAAGACACTTTGAGAGTGAGGGGGAAGGGTAAGGATCCTCACCCTCAAAGTGTCTCTAGTGGGGATTGAACTCCCAATCTCAAGGTTGAAAGGTACAATCTTTCCCACTAGACCAAGCTTAGCTTGGTAAATTATTTATTTATCTATTTCTTTAGTAGTGATGAAGATTGATCCCAAGTGGGAAGTTTTAACCGCTTGAGCTACCCCTCAACTCTCTTAGCTTGGTAAATGGTAAATAGTGAGATAGAATTGGATGTCAGGGATCTGGTTAAATTTGGTTGTATCATACTTGTTTTGTGCTCTCAGGCAGCTCACCTATATTATATACATTTAGTATCTGAGCCGATTAAAAGTCTGCAGAAGCCTGCTAGTTGCTGCATTCTTTTTATAGCGAGGCCTAGTGTATTTTGATTTTGCTGCTGTATACCTGAAAGGCATTCTTGGATTATATCTTTGTGTTGGAAAGGTTTTTGTCTTTTGACCTGTCTTAACTCGTCTTATATATTTGTTAATCAGGAAAAACAGCCTCAGAAGCCATGGCCTTTGGATAGGATATGGTCATTCGAGAGTTCCTCAAAATTTTTTGGTAGTCCTATGTTAGATGCCGTATTGAATAATTCTCCACTGGAGCGGGAAATGGTGATTTGGTTGAAGAATAGACCCGCCATATTCCAAGCCATGTGGGATCGATGACCTTCGACCAGTTGACGGTACTAATTTAACACACTTATTTGCTTGAAAGGGGTCCAATTATTAGTTCGGGGATTCCTCTCCCTCAAGTGGTCAGTGGTAGCTACCCGCCTCATCATCTTCATTCTTGTGTACAGTCTTTTTCCTCCATTTTGCTTGTGTAATTTGTAAGTCACATTAGGTCATAGAAAAATTTTCCTCTCTTGTTCTTAATGTTCTAAGCTTAGTTTAATTCAAACGATTAATTTTAGTTAATAGAAAATTAAATTAGCCAGCCAATTTTTCTATAGCAGTTCATCGTGTAGCTCTTTCTTTTCCTTTTTATTAGTAATACTAGTGTGGTAGTGGCATCGCGTTGAATATTTTAAGCGTTTGATTCTCCTATATAAATTTCTTTCCACGTGCTCAAGGTTTGGAAGGTGTAACATTTTTGTAAGTGTTATGTAATTTTATAGTGTGCATATATATATATATATTTGTTGATTCAAAAAAGAAAAAAAAGATGGAGGTGCTTGAGCCTGGCAAATCTTGTGAACGTGAAAAAAAAAAAAAAAAAAAAAAAAAAAACGTGTGGACGTATTGTTTTATACACTTGGGTGTACCGTACACCCATGAGTATTTTGATCTTATTTTAATGATTGTTTTTCATTTAATCATCAAATGAAGAGTAAAATTTAACCTTGGGTTAGCTGGGTGTACGATACACTTGAGTGTATATAACAAATTCTAGAAATTTTGAATGTACCAAGCACAAATTTGAGGATAAAAAAAGTGGATGAGCCAATAAAAATTGCGGATTCGCATGTTAGAAATTTAAGATAAACACAATGATAACTCTACATGTAAAGACATTATTCTGGATAATAGAAGAATTATGCATGATTTATCATACTTTATATTCTTGCAAGTTTTGTAGGACGATTTCCCTCACAGTTGCTTAAAAATAGAATAATTCCCTATTTGTGTGGGTTTTAAAACTAGTTCCCACCATATTGTCTACGTAAGCTTGGTGGTAGTTTCGTTATTTTTTTTTTAATTCTGGTTGAGTGAAGAATCGCTAACGGTGATAGCGGTTTTATTGTATAGAACTGCTATTACCATTAACGCTTAACGGTTCTTCTAATTAAGGAAGTGGAAAAAATTTAAAAGTATGATAGCGATTCTTCTATTACCGTTAGCGCTTAGCGGTTTTATTGTATAAACTGTCATCACCGTAGCGGTTTTTCTAATTAAGGAAGTGGAAAAAAAATTATAAATGTGATACATTTTAATTAGAAGAACCGCTAACGGTGAAAGCGATTTAATACAATAGAACCGCTATTACCGTTAGCGGTTCTTCACTAAACCAAAATTTATAAAAATAAATAAATAAAATAACAAAGCTACCACTAATTCCTACCATACTAATCCTACGTGGACAATATGGTAGGAATTAGTTTTTAAACCGACGCAAATAGGAAATTATTTTATCTTTATGCAATTTTGAGGGAAATCGTTCAAGTTTTGTATCTGTTACGCACTTGTATTAATGATTGGAAAAATGAAGAAAAGTCTCATAATTATATACACTCGGGTGTAAAGTGCATTTAAGGTTATTTTATAATACAAATTTTCTTCTTGTTTTGAATTTTTTCTTTTTTTGGCCATTGATTTGTAAATTTACCCTGATGGTGGTAGTTTAACTTTGATTTGCAATTAAATAAACAAGGGGTATGGAGTTATCAATTCTAATCAAGGGTGATAACAACTAATTTAGTTCGTTTTTGCATTCTTGGCCAAGCTTAGATCTCTCCTAAAATGTCTCAAATTACAAGGAATCCAATTTATTTTAAAACTAATAATTTCTAAATTTTATTAACAATAACAAATGTATTTATAAGACATATATCCCACATCAACTAGAAAAGTAAAATAATCCCAAACATGTATTACGAGATGATAAAATTAGAACTCTTATCCTAACTCTAGCTAAACACATGCCTAACCTTTAATGCTCCTAGTTTTTTTACTTATTTGGAAATAATACTAAGGTCTTGTTCACTTTCCCTCAAAAAAATAAAATTAAGTAAAAATAATTTTAGTAAGAAAATTAGTTCAGTTCAGTAAAAATACTTTAAGTTCAGTAAAAAATAATTTCAATTCATTAAAATTCTGTAAATTTAAATAAGAAAATATAATAGAAAATCAGTAAAAATAATTTCAGTTTAGCAAAAATAATTTCAGTTTAGTAAATATTAATTTCAATTCAGTGAAAATAATTGGGAAATTATCAATAGTACACCTAAGGTTTGGGCCTTTATCAATAGTACACATGCTAAACTATTGTTTATCAGTAGTACATGCAAGGTTTTATACTATTATCAGACGTACACCTACCGTTAGACAAACGTTAAGAAAACGTTAGTTTTGGCTTTTTTAACTTAAAAACTGACACGTGGCGGCCTGTGTGGTCCAAAAAAATAAAAATAAAATAAAATTTTAAAAAAAGTTAGATTAATAAAATAAGATAATTTTTTTAATTTTTAAATTTGACAATTTTTTTTAAACAACATTATTTTATTTTTTTTTTCCTTTTTTTTCCTACCTCCTTCCTTTCTCTTTCCTCCATCCTTCCTCCTCCTCCATAACTTCCAGCAGCCAACCAGACATCCCACCCCCCTCTGACCACCCTTCCCCTTCTCTTTCCTCCTTCCTTTCTCTTTCCTCTTCCCTTCCACCACCATAAATTAAGACTCCCCAGCTCAGTACACGCTCTCAGCAAACTAACAAGAGTAAACTCATTAGGTTTCACTCCTTCAACCTGCATTTGGGAGAACAACTCGAACGCCTCTTGAGGCCTCCCATTCGACACATACCCATTGATCATAGCAGTCCAAGAAACCACATTTCTCACAGGCATTTGATCAAACAGTTTTCTAGCACAATCCAACTCCGCAAACCCAACCAAACCCGAAACCATCGTAGTCCAAGACACAACATTTTTCACAGGAATTTCGTCGAACACCTTGCGTGCACACTCTAAACTCCCACATTTCAAGTACATATCCAAAAGGGTTATTCTTAACAAACAAATCTTTACAATAAAACCCTTTATCAGGTGGTACCCCAGCACATATCATAAGATTGTACAAAATGAGAGACTTTGAAGAAGAGTTGATTGTATGAGCTCTGATGATGAGATTCCAGGAGAAGGTTGAAGGAGATTGAATTCGATGGAAGATTAATAAAATAAGAAAAATTAAAAAAAAATTATCTTATTTTATTAATCTAACTTTTTTTTAAATTTTATTTTATTTTTATTTTTTTAGACCAATCACAGGCCGCCACGTGTCAGTTTTTAAGTTAAAAAAAGCCAAAATTAACGTTTTCTTAACGTTTGTCTAACGGTAGGTGTACGTCTGATAATAGTATAAAACCTTGCATGTATCGTTGATAGACAATAGTTTAGCATGTGTACTATTGATAAAGGCCAAAACCTTGGGTGTACTATTAATAATTTCCTAAAATAATTTAAGTTCAGCAAAAATAAAATGAAGTAAACGGGGCCTAACTCTGTTAACCATTAAACCATACGTAACTTTCGGATTAACGTATGCATTCTCACGAATAATTTATGACTAGCAAAATTAAAGAAAGCAATTAAACTTGATCATGAGCTTGAATGTTTTGGAACCATACAAAGTAGCCAGTAGTTTATAATTGATAGGATTTAAATAATACACGGAGATATACCTACTTAATTTAGCTTTCAAGGTGTGGAAAAAAATGAACAAATATCATAAAGTTAAGATTGAATATTTAAATAAAAAAAATATATAAAAAGGCCTAATTCACCAAGTTTATAATTCAAAATCAATCAATTCAATCATCAACAATTAACTAATTAGTATATTTTCTAGAGCAATTTTAATGTCTAATTAGGTCAAATCTTAAAACTAATTCAACACATGTTATCCAGTCGATCATTTAATCATGATTAATAGTTGTAGGTCGTATACCCCTTAGACTTCTAGTAGATATAATCTTTCAATTTTAGCTCTTTTTACAAAAACCTAATCAAGCAAGTGATTAGATTGCAAAGATTAACAATATAAACCTAATCTATTGAATATATCAAAGATTGAGCAAACCACAAATTAACAATAAGTCTTGTATAAGACGGACTTACGCTTATTTATTGTAAGATGGTCAACTTAAGGGTAATTTTAATAATTTTTATGATAACTTTAATCCCTTTAAGTGTAATTTTTAATTTGTAATGATTTTGATTATATTTTAATGTGTAATTTATAAAGGATACATGCTATGATGGCAATATAATTACTCTAATACAATATAAGTATTTTCTAAAGGTAAAATTTATGTTAGAAAAATGGCAACTTTATTTGTATAAGCATGGAATAATTGATAAAACTAGATCTAAAAAACAAAAACATAACTTTTAACAAATTGAATGAAATTAAATTTAGAAGCTCAAAAACAAATAAACAATTCATGAAAAATTGTTCAAGAGATAATACTATGGCAGGTTTCTATGGATATAATGTTGAAGTTATTTTCATAGTTTTATTTAGTGAACATTTTTATATGGTGATTCAATGGGATCCTTATGTGTGGTTCTAACTGAGTCATAAATTACTAACAATCCAAATTACTCATATAGAATTCAGATTATTGCTAAACCGACTTGAAGTTTCAATAAAATTTCAACAAAAGAAAAATAATTCCGGTCCATCTAGCCAAGGAAGCTACGGCCACGGGTGTGAAATTTGTTTACAAAAATTCCAAAAAAAAAAAAAAAAAAAAAAAAACAACCTTATGTATGATAGTGCCTAATTCAACATCATGCGTTTATACTTAATAGATTGTCTAGGAGATATCATAAGTACCTAAAAAAATGGAGATAAGCTTATGACATGGTTAAGACCTGGATAAGACCGGACTTGATTAAGAGTTAATGAGTGAACCTAATAAATTCTCTGCTTTTTTTTATTTTTTATTTTATAAGTTGACACATTTTTTTTTCAAGTTTGTTAATGTACTATGATTAATATCTCTAATTACAATAAGTAAAAACTATTAAAAAAAATTGATATTTATATAAGCTCCTACACAACTATGTATATTTAATGAATAATGTCAATAATCAAAACTCAAAACGTGTTAATTTTAAAAAAAAAATAATAATGAAAAAGCATGAGCATGAATTTGAGCAAAAACAAGAAAAATAAATAACCAACATATTCAACCCACTAATTATCAAATTCGACCCAACTCGACTCAACAGCTTAAGTAATAACCCATATTTACACAACTATTACACGTGTTAAGCCACAAAAAGAGGATGGTAAATTGGTGATGTTAAATTGTTAATCCAAAGACGTGTATACAATTGTCATCTCGTGTACATGCATTTCACGATTATTACTTCATATTATAAGTTTATTACTACTAATCTTTAACTATTTTTGGCAACAATTTTAATTTACTACCCATCATAATAACAAACCCTTTCTTCGTGCGCGACATTCACTTTACATAAAATCATCATTTGATTCTTTTCTCATAACTTTCATTTATTACGAAACAGATTATCTGATTATATGTCCTCCTTAAATACCAATTTTACCCCTACCAAACTCATTCACCCTCACAATTCTCAGGGGTAAATCAGTCTTTTCAACTCCCTCTGCAAAATTCTGTAACAAATCGTACCAACTGCAAATCTCAGCCTTTTGTCGTCTTTGTCCGGACAAACACGAGCTAACATCATTTCATCCCATCCGTCCGATCTCACAGTACACATCCCAATCTAACGGCTCAGATTTCATCCCCTCGAAAACAAATTAATTTCAAATTTAAATCAAAAACATTTTGACAGCAAAGCCGCCTTTTCCAAAATAATCCCTCAGCTAATCAAATATTGACACGTGTCCACCCCTTTCTCTTAAAATTACCGGCAATTCACTTCTTCTTCATACTCACTATCACTCTTTCTCTCTCTTCAACCCATTTTCTCTCTCCTCTCTGAAAATGGAGATTTCCGAGGTTTCCTTCTTATCTCTGTTAATGGCGCCTGAAACTTCCTCGAATGAAGATCAATTCTACGATGATTCATCACCTCAAAATCTCAGTACCTTTCTTCCGACACCTTCAATGGCGCCGATTTCTGATCATGACTACCATTATTGCAACAACAACAACGATAATCTTCTCTCTCCGATTCCTGAGTCTTACCTTCTTCCACCTCTTCTTCCGCCATTAATGTCGCCGGAGTTTTCTTCAGCCTTACCAAATCTTCTCTCCTTCGAGAACTTTCCTCAGCTTTCTCCATTTTCTTCATATTCACCACCACAACAACCGCCACAAATTCAATTACCGCCACCTCCTCCGCCGCCGCGTCAATCGCAGAGAGATGACTACTCGCTAGACTCAATCCTTGAGAATTACTTCGAAATCTCAAAGCAGAAGAGAAAATCATCGTCGTCGGCGGCGGCGGCGGCGACGGAGAAGGCGGCGGTGGTGGCGCGAAGGCAGAGGAGTAACCGGAGGAGTAAGATGAGTGAGAAAATCTACTGCTTAGGGAAGCTACTACCAGGAGGTCATCGACACCGGAAGAACACGGCGGATATGTTGGAGGAAGCGAAGAAGTACGTGAAGTTTCTTCAAGCGCAAGTTAACTCGCTGCGGACTATGCCGAGTGAGTCGAGGTTTACGGAGTTGAAACTTGGATTTGGGGACTTAAGAGGAATTGGAGAGCTGGCAAGACTGAGTAGACAGCAGTTGTTGCAAGTGGTGGTGAACTCGCCCGCGGCGCAGATGGTTATGGCGGATAGAGGATGGTGTTTAGCGACGGCGGAACAGGTGGCGATGATGAAGAGGATTGAGGCTAGGCAGAAGGTTATTCAGCAGTTCATGCATAATCTTCCACTCTGAAATGAATTAAAAAAAAAAAAGACATATAATCCTTTGAAATAGAAGTTACCTAGTACAAGAGTTGTATTGAAAATTTTGGAGTTAATTTTTGTAAATCAATCAATCGTAGTAGATATCTTCACTATGGGTTTTACAATTTTAGTGTAAGAAATGATCTCATGGATGGATGGCTAATGAAAATGGAAACTTAATTGAATTATGTTATATTGTCAACGCACAACTTTAACGAATAATATCTTTTGATATAAACAAATAAAATTATTATTTGGGTTTTTCTAATAAGTTATGCCCATAAGATAGTCGAGTTTCTAGGGTGTATTCATGTTTTTTTAAATTTCTAAGTTGTGCCCCTCAACTCATTACCATTAATGAATGGTACCCTTCTTGAGACTTCCACGTCACCTAAAGTTAACTATAAATTTAATAAAAAGATGATAAAAGGTAAGGAAATGATAGGAAAAGAAATCTTAGCCACCGCAACCCTAATAATGAAAACTGAAGCCATGAAATCACACTCTCAATTAACTTTTAAACAACTAATAAGGGTACATTTTAGTATTGATAAGCAGTTGAAGGGCACGACTTAAAAACTTGAAAAAGCATGGGTATACTTTAGAAACATGACTAGCTTAAGAGTATAACTTAGAAAAACTTATTACTATTATGAAATTATAAATTGTAGGGTTTTAAGTACGATTAGCCCGAATCATATTCTTAACATTTAATTGGTTTGCATGCTTATACATAATAGAAATTAAGTATAGGAATAGAAAATATAAACTTTGACGCGTGATTCCCAAGCTTTCTTCTTTCTCTTGTTGTAGAGCCAACTGCTCCTCTAGTGTTAGTCTACAAGCGCAAATCAAAACTCCATAGATTCTACTCCTTTTGTTTCGTAATAATCGTAACACTGACAACGACACCAAATTTTAGGAAAATCATACGATAGGAGACAAATAGGGAATTTTATAATATTAAAATTAGTTAGTGGAATATATTTAATTATTAATAGGAGAGAGAAATAATTACAAAAAATTAGTGTGACTGGTGTTGGTAGCAGAGTAAAATAATAAAATAATAGTGGAGCCTCATAAATCTTAGAAAGATCCACAATGTTTTCTTGAAATGTATCTCCACTAAATCTACATCACATTACACGGAGTAAATCTTAGTAGATACACAATGAATTTTGAGTTTCAATTAAGAAGGTATATCCTTGATAAGCGGCACGTTTTGTAATACTCCATTCGTTCCTAAATTATTGACACACTTATCTTTTGGGCCGTTCCTGAATAATTGACACATGACTAAAAATGAAAAGGACCCAATAATATGTAATTTTTTTTATTTTTTATTTTATTTTTTCTCAATCTCACACAATGGCTTACCACTTTTAAGGTCAATTAAAATAATCCTCACCCCCACTAAAACATTCCACTAATTTCTTGTTTTGACAGGTCCATATGCTTTATTTATATGTATAAAATAATATTTCACTAACTTCACTTTTCAATAAACAATTCAAGAAAACTACCCCACTCAAACATTTCTTGAACTCCATATACATTTTAATGTGTCAATTAGATGGGAATGGGGGAGTGAGTTATTGAGTTACACTAAAGTTTCCCCTATGAGGAAAGACCAATCAAGATTCTTATTAATAAAGTGCGTAGTACAGAGTACTTAATAGAAAATTCTCAATGGTAACCCCCTATTATTGTTAATTACATTGAAATACTTTTCTCACAAATAACATTAATGTGGTTAATTTGGTTTAAAATTAAATTAAACTAAGGTTAGCAAAAACAGAAAAAGACATTAATGCCCCCAATAACACTTCTTCAGTGTAAAACCCCAATCACCACCCTTACCTGAGCCCTAAAACCCAACCCTCACCCATCTAGGTCCCCCCTGGGAAATCCCTAAGAAAACCCCTTTCCCACCGCTTAAAAATCCCTCATATTTTCAGTTTTAGTTGAATTCTAAACTTGTTTTACTTATCCTGGGCAATTGTTGACCCTTGATAAGGTAATAAATTGTCTTTATTTGCTAGTTATGAGTTAATATGATTTTTAATTTAAAACATAGACTATAAGAAAAGGAAAACGAACGATTCAAACCCTACCTGCCTATGGCATTGTAGGTTGGGTCACATTTACCAAAAACGCATCTAGAAATCACAAAAGGATGGACTTCTCTCATTATTCGATCATGAATCATTTGATAATTGCAAATCATGCTTATTGGGTCAGATGCATGACCAAGTCACATTTTACAAAAAAAGGTGAAAGAGCTAATGATCTTTTGGCACTAATATATACAGACATTTGTGAGCCTATGAGTTAAAAAACTAGAGGTGGGTTTAACTAATTCATTACTTTCACTGACAATTTAAGTAGATATGGTTATGTTAACTTAAAGAAGCAATCAAAAGTCGAAATCCTTTGAAAACTTCAAAGAATACAAAAGGATGGACTTCTCTCATTATTCGATCATGAATCATTTGATAATTGCAAATCATGCTTATTGGGTCAGATGCATGACCAAGTCACATTTTACAAAAAAAGGTGAAAGAGCTAATGATCTTTTGGCACTAATATATACAGACATTTGTGAGCCTATGAGTTAAAAAACTAGAGGTGGGTTTAACTAATTCATTACTTTCACTGACAATTTAAGTAGATATGGTTATGTTAACTTAAAGAAGCAATCAAAAGTCGAAATCCTTTGAAAACTTCAAAGAATTTTAAGATAAAGTACATAATCAACTTGGCAAGACAATCAAAGCACTACAATCTAATCGTGGCGGTGAATATTTGAGCTAAGAGTTTGATGATCATCTTAGAGATTGCGGAATTCTTTCACAATTAACTCCTCCCGGAACACCACAATTGAATGGTGTGTTAGAAAGAAGAAAATAAGCATTAATGGATGGTTCGATCCATTACGAGTCTTACGGATCTTCACATATCGTTCTGGGGATATGCTCTCAAAACAACTGCAAATATATTAAATAGAAGCCCGTCAAAAGCAGTAAAAAAGACTTCATATGAGTTACGGACTGAAAAAGTTCCAAAGTTATCTCTTCTAAAGATTTGGGATTGTGAAGTCTATGTAAAACGTTTACAAGGAGACAAACTAGGACCCAAATCTTACTAATGTTTCTTTGTAGGCTACCCAAATGAAACAAAGGGGTATTACTTCTACAATCTCAAAGAAAAACAAGTGTTTATTGCTTGCGATGTTGTCTTTTTAGAAAAGTAATTCATTTCTAAAAAGCTAATATAAGTAGGAGTAAAGTTATTCTCAAAGAAATTCAAGGCGAGCAACAATGGATGTGGATCCAACCACGTCAAAGGCAAGGGCGTGCAGTGTGAGTCTAATCAAATGACAAATCATGCGTCGGAGCAAACTAATTCAACTAGCGAAATTTCTATTGTCCCACTTGAATCTAATTCGTGCGAAAATCTTTAAATAGTTGGAGAGAAAAGTTCCGTTGTTGCTCCAACCCCACGTAGGTCTAATAGAATAAAAAATAAATAGTTTGTTGATGTTTTGTCAACGAAAGATTTTGAAATGTTTCTAATAGAATGTGTGGAACCTATAACCTATAAGCAACGTAACCTTTGGTGGGCCCTAACTCTGATGGCTTGAGGGCATGAAATATGAAATGGACTCTATGTTTGAAAATGGTGTTTGGACTCTAGTAGAATGACTTGCTTGATGGGGTACACCACTACTACAAAATTGAGCTTAAGTAACACCCACTGGTAACACTTTAAAAAAATTTCATGATTGTTTGATTTTTACGTAACCCTTTAGTAACATTGTGGTATTAGGTAACATTTTTTGTAACACTTTAATATTAGGTAACACTTTATTGTAACACTTTGATATTAGGTAACACTTTATTGTAACACTTAATTTTTTTTTATCTATTATTTTTTTGTAAGAAAACACTTAATTTAATATGCTCAATTTTTTTTTAACTAAAATCAACCCTCACAGTCACAACCTCACGACTTTCTTCCCCCTCGTATTTCTCCAACCCTCAATTAAGCTTTGACCGTCTCTTTACGCTGCACCTCCTTACCTCTGCTTCCACCGCAATCACCTTCTCAGAAATTAAATCAATCAACCTTTCCATCGATTTTCATTCACCATTGACAACGAAGCTCGAAATCAATGGAGGACATTATCTCTCCTTCCGATAAGCAGGTCATGGTCTCCAAATTCCTCGAGATCGCTGTTGGCCAGAGTGCCGATACGGTCCGCCAATTCTTGTAGGTATTTCCCCTAATTTCTACTTATTTTTTTTTCTTCAATTTCATAAATAGGGTTTTTTTCACTGCAATGCTTGATTTGATGATCGCTGCACAATCAATTTTGTATTCTGAAAATTTTGTTTGCGAAGTGTAAAATCGATTTAGAGTGATGGCAACTCAGAAATTGCGCTGCATTTATTGGTTAGTGTGATGAACTGCGGAACTTGCTTTGAACTTGTTGCCAGTAAAAATTGTGTGGTGTGATTGCGTAAGACGTTTATTTATTGATGCTTGTAATGTAGTTCAATCAATTTAGCTGATGGTAATTTCATGCCACCCCCCCCCCCCATTGATTGATTATTTCTTGGAGTCGAGGGCTGTTTGGCATGACATAGTTTGTCGTAATTTCTCCATTTTTTGTTGTCAATCGAGAGGTAATTTCATGCCCCCCCCCCCCCCCTTTATGTATACTTTTTTTCCTGATTTTTACATTTGTTGGATTAATCAATCTAATTTCTTGCTTTGAACAAGTTGGGTGATGAATATTTAACTTCGTGATTTGAATGTTGTATAGGTTTTAATTCCTATTCTGAAACCAACTGGATACACCAGTGCTGATCCTTATAAAATGTAAGCTTAATCTAACCTTCAATGCTTTTTTACTAGCTATTTTATGTTTCTCGAATTTTTTTGCTTGCTATTTCAATTATTGAGCATTGTTTTAGAAATTAGGATTCTGGTGAGTTTCATTGGTGTTGTTTAAGTGCAATTAAGCCCTTTTCTTTCAAGTAGCTGTAGAATTGGATTCTATGAGCGAAATCGGGTAGATAAATGGCTAATAAGGTTTTGGGTGAGGCCAAAGTAGTGAATTGTATTCTAATTTATCACCAAAAAATTTAATAATCAGCAAATCATCTTGGTTAGTAGACAGGAGGCAACAAGGTGGCTTATACTTGATTGTGCAGGAAGCTTGCACACACTTTTAAAAGTCAGAAGTTAGGATGAGTGTCAAGCTCATAGATGAACTTCTGTGGTTTAGATGTTTAAAACATGTTATTTGGTAATTGCTTTTAAAATTGTTATTTGGTGATTTAAGGTTTCCATTAAATTAATTCATATAAAGATCAGTATCAAGCTCATAGATGAACTAATAGGGTGATCATGTGGTAATTGCTTATAACATTCAGTATTAAAGGGGAAAAGAATGAGAGAGGATCTTTGTTTTACAATGGAAAATGAGAATTAAAGATAAGATTGAAGTCAATGTTATTATATTGGACAAAAGATTAAGGGGCATTGTTGCAAACCTTCCTAGCATGGTCAATCTCAATTTGATTCCTAGACCTTTTTATAGATTAATATTCTTTAAAGATATGACTTTTTTTAAGTTGCAGTGTGGGTAGTGAAGTTCTGATCAAATGTTCTGTAGATAGTTGCATGAATTATTGGTAGTTTTGCTTTCCTTTTCCTTTTATTGGTACATGGATTTAATTCTTAGTTTCTTACAAGAGTTGCTGCTACTGTAGTTTGATGACAAGGTTGCTTTATTTAATATAGGTGAATATTCCATTTGAATTGGCTAATATATTAGAAGCTTGCTATTGAGCATTTTTCCCTAGAATGTCTACTATTTACTTGATGCTATGTAAGAGGGCAGAGTGTTTAGAAAAAAAAATTATGTAAGAGGGCAGATATATATATGAAGCATTATTTTACTCTTAGATTATCAATTTACTACTTTTTTCAACTCTCATTGTATTTACGAATGCTCTTCCATTTATGAGCAGGGGAGTGAGAACCATGAGATAGAGCATTGGAAGTTCAGAGACAATGGAAACAAATTTTTGTTAAAACATGCTTGCATATATATATATATATATATATATATATATATATATATATATATATGTAGCAACCAATGTCACTATTATTCTTTCTGCTGTTACAGATGTCTACTGTTGTTGCTGATGCCTGTCGATGTCACTGGCTCACTACTATCTGTTGCTACTACAGTCTGCTGGCCTGGTACTGCTGACTGTTGTTACTCCAAGTTGCTGCTACCTAATGTTGCTGCTAGCTGGTATTACTGCTAGCCTGGTACTGCTGACTATTGTTGCTACTAGTTGCTGCTATTGAAAATAATAATAATAATAATAATAATAATAATAATAATAATAATAATAATAATAATAATAATAATAATAATTAACAAGGTGTTACATTAGTTTGCAAAAAGTGATACATAAGTCGGATAAAGTATTACTATATGTCAAAAGATGATTGAAAAATGTTACCTAATTATCAAGAAGGCGTTACATTAGTTTGAAAAAGTAATACAAAATGTCGGATAAAGTGTTACTATATGATTAAAAATGTTACTAAAGGTAAGTAAGTGTTACCTACGAAATAAAAAGTAACACTTTAAAAATGATACTAAATATATAAAAAAGTGTTACATAAGAGGGTTTTTAGTAACACTTTTAAAAGTGTTACTGTAGACATCTAAAAATGTCTCCTCAAAACCAAACCCGATGAATAACAACCTTTCACCGCCACTATTGGTCAGATCGAGTATTTAATTTCGGGAGTGCAAAAAATTTATATTCAGTCGAACACGGCTTACAAATCAGTCAACATATCAGTTCAAGTATTTGGTCAAAGCATAGTCCAACCCTCATTTTAGCCCAAACCATTTCAATCTATTTCTTTATATTTATTAATTAAGCCCGATTAATAAATATTAAAACCCTAAGCCTAAAATAAGTCCGTAAAACTGAAACGACGGCTAAATTATCACGTGCTTAATTCTTAATTAAAAGATAAAATGAATTTAGACCGAATTCAGGAAAACCTATTTGCCGCGCCACAGTAGATTTTGACATGTCACGACAAACTGGTCGTGACACGACAATTTGCGCTGTGACACGACAATTTCTAGGGTTTTATCACGGCGCTTTTCATTTTTAGGGTTTCGTGCATCACCCTACTCATTTCCTTTATAATTACGAGGCTGATTTCTCAGTTTCAGGGCACCAAACAATTCTCTCTTTCTCTCTTATACACCAAAAATCATTCTCTCTTTCTCTCTTATGCTTTAGCCTAAACACTAGCCTCCCTTATTCTTTCACCGTACATCCCCTAAGCACTCCCCGGAGTCCGTACTTTACCCGAGGTTCTAAACTTAAACCAAGGGGTGAAAGGTATAATAGTTTAAAGGCTTGGCCCCAAATCAACTCTACTTTAATTTAATTTAAGTTCCATTGTTGTTTATTATTTTCCTTGAAGTTACTAACGCGTTTATTATTTTATAGTTGCAAGCAAAATCAATAAAAGTAAGGAATCATGCTCCTTTTATTCCTGTTATATTTCTAACGATTTTTGTTATGTTTTTCATATGCTAATCGTTATTTTTATGGTAATATTGCTTCTAATGTTGATGTTGATTTTTATTATATTTTATTGATCGCCGTATGACATGTTGAAAGGGAATATGTAATTGAATATAATGCCTAATAAGATAATTTGGACGACCGGTTTAGGATCCTTTTTAATCTTATTGTTTAATTGAAGTGATCACAATATTTTTAGAATTATGTGTTGCATTAACATTCAACCAATTTAACTTAATATTAGTTTGGAGAAAATTGAATATTTGTTTGTATGCCTTTGAGATCGCAGGAATTACTTTTCACAAAAAGAATCGAGTAGAGGCCAATACGGGCGAATATGACTCCATGACTCACTTTGTACTATCATCCCCGATCCTCCTTTCGTTGTTCAGAACCATATGGAGTTAGTAATATCATGCATTATGAATGGGGTGTAACCTTCACGGGTCAATCGTTGTTTCCTATCATTATCCCTTATTCGTGGTTGCCTTAAATGATCCGTGAACGATTTACAAGTTCCTTAAACACTTGTTGGCAGCTCCGTACTTTGATTTGTCCCTAATCGTGCCCATAATCATATGTCAATTCCCACTTCCTATGAGTGTCAAGCATATTCACAACATGCTTAACGTAGGCGCGCTTCGAAATGATGCCTACAGTTACCATACATTACCCAAAGTGTTACATAAGACCTTAGGTAACATGAGCGGATGTATCACCCACTAAAGTGTTACCTATTGTCTATAATACACTTTTACCACTTTATGTAGCACTTTTTGGGTGTTACTTAAGGTTAATTATGTACTAGTGCACCCAATCAATGCAAGTGGGAGTTTAAAATCAAAACAGACAAAGATAGGAATGTCTACATTTGCAAAAGGGTTCAGACAAATTCATGGTATTGACTATGATGAAACCTTTTCCTCAGTAGCAATACTTAATTATTTTATCCTAAGTCTAAAATAATAAATAAGATTAAAAGTATATTTGGCGCCAAAATTTGAATACACTTTTGACTCCAAAATTTAAATCACTAGTTAAATTACTAAAATACCCTTTTAAGAAAATAGTAATTAATTTACTAATTAGAAAATACTTATAAAAAATACAGGGTATTACATGGGTGTAGGGAATTTTTCAAACTCATCATTGACCCCTACTGTGGTTCATGTTTTTAGGCATGACGGCATTGCAAGGAAAAGAAGCTAGAGATAAAAGAGTCGCCAACAAGCTAAGTTTTAGGAACTTGTAAACCGTTCACGGCTGTGAAGGTTACACCCCATTCACGATCACGGAGATTACTAACTCCATAGTGGCCCGGAACCATGATTGGATGATTGGGGATGATGGTACGAATCCAACATAAAAGAGATTGAACACGCCCTAAATAGGCATCTACTCAATTCTTATGATATTCATGTGCGCTTTTCAATCAACATACATACATCAAATTAATCCTAAACTTGTTTAATACGTTAATTGATTATTAATGCACAATCAAATTATTAATTATTTTATTAGGCGTGATTTCAAATACAAATGACCTTTAAACTTGCAAAAAGGGGCATGATCAAACAATGATAATAAATCATGAATAATCCAGCAACATATGATTAACACAACAATCGTCATCATGATAACATTATCAAAACATCGAGTAGTAAGATCCTAGGAATGATATTAAACGGATTAATAACAAATCTTAGCATGTTACTAATAATCAAAATCGAAACGTTATCCTAAACATGATACTAGAAATCATAATCAACATCCTAGCATGTTACTAATAATCAAAATCAAAGCGTTATTCTAAACATGATACTAGAATTCATAATCAACATCCTAGTCATGATACTAGAAATAAATATAACATCGTAAACATGATACTAGAAATCATAATAAGCATCTTCATCGTGATACTAAAATCAAAATAATATGGTGAACATGATTTCTACTCTAAAATCAAAAGAATAATTTAGTAATCGAATTACTTACTTTGATGCCTCAACGTTCTTGTTATTAAAACAATACACGCGTTAGTAAACTTCAAGAAAGTTAAATCAATAAAGTAAAGAAATTAAATATGTATTGAAATAGAGATTTGACACCAAACCCTCAGAACTATTAACTTTTCACGCCGAGGTGGAAGGCAACATTAAGGATGGCTTAGAGTATTCGAATCTCGTGAATGAGGTATGGTGGATGATTTAGATGTATCAAAGATGTGTTTAGACTAATAACATGGATAATTGATAAGGATTGATGATGATTGGAGCTAGGTGGTTATAGCTAATTGTAGCTTATGATTGATGGTTCAAGCTAATTTGAAACGGGGAAAACAACCTCTATTTATAAGGAAAAATGAGAGTTTAGACGATAAGAAAAGATCAGAATTTGAATCGGAATAAAACAGGTTTAATAGTGGGGCGATAGAAGTGTCGCGACGCGACAGTGTCCATCACGGGGCGATAGACCTATTGCGGTGCGACAGTGTCTATCGCGCCGCGATATTTTCTAAAGATAAACATCTATACGGAATTTGATTTCCAACAGAATTGGGTTAACAAAATATATCCATACTTCTTTTAATTTGATTGGGATAGGATAAGGACTATTAAAAGGGAAGTTTTATTCGGTTTTGAACTCTTTTGATCTTTATCTTTTCGAAAAGGATAAACTAAAACCTTCTAGAGACTTCTAGAAGCTCCTAAGGAATCCTAATGTATTTAGGATTGGGAATAAGGTATTTGGACCCTCACATGATCATTAGGTCGTAGGTAAGGTGGACCTAGGCTCGGTTTGCGCTTGGTTTAATATTTTAGCCATCACTTATTCGTTTAAGTCGGATTTGGGCTTATAGTATATCGTTGGAATGCTCTTTTCAAGCCCCATCCAACTAAACAATAATTGTACTAGAATTATGGACCAAAATAATATGGTTTGGACGTTTTTATTGGTTGGACACGAAACGAATGATTTTAAGGACACTGAATGAATTATTTTGGGTTTAAAGACACGAAATAATTGACTTTTTGATTAAAATATTTTAGGAAAGATTAGGAATATGGTCAAGGCTTAAGAAAACTTCACGAGACTTTTCAACTCCTTATTGAACTTGTTAATCAAAGACGTGAAAGGTACTCATAACTAGGTTTGTTTCTGGGGAGACACGATTAGGTGTCTACAGAAGCCCCCACTTTGCCTGAGTTTGGAGAAACGTAAGTTTCGAAAACAAAAGTCAAAGTAAGTTGATAGGGACGAAGAATGGTTTAAAACATTCTGTGATCCTAAATCATCCTTTTTAACGCCGATACCTACAGAAAACGTTAGTTCTACAAACAAAGGAGTTAAGGGGAAAGAATCGCGTATCTAGGGGTGTTGACAATCCACTTTAGGAATAGTTGCCAACATAAATCTTAAATGATGAGCGACAATCCGGTTCAGGGAAAGTTGTCAATGCCACGTAACAATCTACGATGTAACGACAATTCGTATCTTGGAACAATTGCCAAAATCCAACTTAGGAAAAGTTGCCAATGCTGAGTAACAATCCGTCATAGGAAATATTTCTACAATCGACAATCCACACCTTGGAACATAACTCTCGAAAGACAATCCTCTTCGGAAAATTTGTCAATGCTATGCAATAATCCTTTTAGGAGAGCATTGCCACAATCGACAATCCGCGTGAACATTTTCCGGACGAGCCAAACGACAACCCACTTTTGGAAAATTTTGCCATCACTGAATATGAATGACAATCCACGTTGGGGAACCTTTGCCGAAATATTGAATAATGACCCATAACAATCCTCTTTGGGAGAATTTTGCCATAGTGAACTTGGTGAATGACAATCCAATCTCGGAAAAAATTGCCAAGGATTTGATGAATGTATGACAATCCAAGATCGGAAAAATTGCCAAGGGAAATGACTTGTGACAACCCGTTTTTGGAAAAATTGCCAAATGAAGAAGGTGCGTGACAATCCACTCTTGGAAACGTTGTCAATTGAGAGTGAAAATCCAATCTTGGAAACAGTTAAGGAAGATGCGCGACAATCCATTCTTGGAAACATTGTCAATTGAGATGACAATCCAATCTTGAAAAAAAATTGCCGTAGTGATGTGCATGAGCCCTGTAAAAGTCAAATTTTGCCAAAGGACCTTGACAGTTGGTTGGCATGAGATTGACTCAAGGCTTGGTGTACTTGACTCATTGTGTGACTCAATGTTCTCAACTTGACTCGATGACTCGATGTTTGCAAACTCAACTCGACGTGATATGACTTGACTCAATGTGTATGATTCGTGTGCATAGACTCAATGTGTATAGACTCAACTCAACGTGACTCAAAAAGGCATAAAAAGCAAAAAATTTCCGTCATTTTTGTGGAGGGTACCGACTTTCTCCCGAAAAGAAAGACGCGGAAAAAGGATAAAGGTAAAGCTTTGGTGAAAAATGAAGTTTTTGAAATTCCCAAAAAAAAAAAAAATGAAAGGTTTGAATCAATTAATGATGCGTGTTGAATGAGCTTAATTGAGTGTATGCATCAATCGTTGTATTTCACGGTGCAAGGATTGTAGTATCCTAGACTATCTCAATTGGTGAAAGTATTTTGGTAACTTAGGCTCGGAGGCTAAGTACCTCATACTTTGTGATGCGATGATGATTATGATAATGAGTGATTCTAAGATGACAAAGTGTGCTTCAAAGCTGTATCAAGATTTCATGAGAAAAGGGTTCGTAAGGGAAGGTTCATCTGGCTATGTATTTGTGACGTGTGTGAATGTGACACTAAGGTTAGGCTGCAAAGGCTAAAGGTGTGGAGAAATATTTTGAGAAGAGCCAAATGATGGTGATTCTTAGGCTGGGTAAGCTAATGATGTAGGGATCAAGCCCCCAAGTCTAGCTCTAAATGGATAGGGATGAGCATTGGAGATCCCTTGATATGATCATGCATGAATGTGAATATGAGTGAATGCATTTTTATTACGACTGCACCCCAATGTGAGGTTGCCTACGTATCTGTTAGGAATCAGGCCGAACGTAGCTCTAGCCAAACCTTGCACAAGTGTGTGTACACCTCAAGGAGGTCTTTCAAGGGTTGTAACGGGGTTAGGCTAAAGGTGAAGAAGAAAGGATAAAGGCTCAAGACCTAAAATAAGCCCCCAAGGTGTGCAACCTTGCATTTGAATTTTGGTATTTGTATGCTTGAGGTTTATCGCTTTTGAACATGTTTTCTTGTTTTTGCATTTGAGATTAATATTTGAATCTTGTTTGAATAAGTGTGGGCAATCCCGATCATGTTGTCTATCACTCACTTGGCATTCATGTTTCTCAGGCACGGTGCCGAGCACTCGATAAGAGACGCAATATGAGACGTGTTCATATCAAAGACATTGGAACACTTGTTCTCTTTACACTTTTATTGCTTTTTTAAACTTTTTTGAAATTTGGGACTTTGGTAAAAATCACTTAAGCTTTTGTACTTGGCATAAGTTACACACTGTCCTATCCCAAGGCTAGGTAGATGTGGGTTGAAAAAAGATAGGCCAATAGTTAGACGAGGCTTAAAGTGGTTCATCAGAAAGGCTTGTATATTTAAAAGGGTGAAGGTGATATGATGTGGTTACAAGGGGTGCCTCAAATCATTGGTATACCTTGTTCTTAGTTTAGCATGGATTTTTTTAATGAAATAAATGCAATGCAATGATCATATGCAAGGAAATAATTGCTCATCTTATTGAAATGGAAAAGATAAAACAAACTCATGAAGTAAATCTAAGAAAAATGATAGAGGGTGCCTAAGCTCAACTTAGTGGGGAAAAGTGAGATTAAAAACAAGAAAGAAAAATTACGAAATCTTGTTGTTGAAGCCCGCCTCGTGCTTTGTGCTTATCATCACTCGGTCTTCTTGCCAACTGGAGGGAAGCTTGTTTGCATCGATGATGAGATCTTGAATGAGGTTTTGAAACCTGTAACATTCATTTGTGGTATGACCATTTCCTCGATGGTACTTGTAATAGGAGTTGAGATTCCATCTTAAAGATCGCTTTTTTGGTGTTAGATCCTCAGTGGGACCAATAGGTTTGATTAAACCTCGATCATAGAGACGATCAAAAGCAACATCATAGGATATTCCAATAGGTGTGAATTCTCTTTTGGATTTCTTGGCTTTTGAAACATCTTTATCAAGGGCCCAGATTTCATCAGCATTAATGTTGTTATGATGGGAAGAAGCAGAAGAAAAATTTTCGTTCTTCCTGTTCTTTCCACTGTTGCCATTGTGATTATCCTTCAAGAGGTCATCTTCAATGTTAATACCTATGTCATAGATGGCTTTGAAGGTGCTTAAAGGTTGATATTTTAGGTGCTTATAATACTTATCTTGGAGGTTTTTGATGAACATTCTCAAAGAGTCTTTTTCATCTGGGGCCTTGATCATCTTAGTAGAAACTTCCTTCCACCTATTATAAAATTCGGTGAAGTCTTCATGGTCCTTTTGCTTAAGGATTTCGAGCTCTCTATAGTCAATTTCTACATGTATGTTGCACTTGTACCTGTCGATGAAAGTATGCGTAATACCATACCAAGTTGCCACTTTCTCAGAGTCCATAGAAAAGAACCATTGTTGACATACTGGTTCCAAGGAAAGAGAGAAAAGTGAGGGGAAGGCTTTCTTATCAACCCCCTTGATTCCCATGATTGTTTCAAAAGCTCTTAGGTAAAAATAGGGGTTACCTGTGGGCTGGAACTTGGGAATGTCAGTGGCAGAGAACTTGTGCTGAAGAAGATCCTTTTCCAGTGAGATTCCCTTAGAGCTTAGGCCAAGATAGTTATAGTCATTGGATACTTGACTTAGGCTCTCTTCGATGCGCTTGATTGTCTCAGGTGGAACATATTTTTCAGGGTCTTCGGCCTTCTCCATTCGAGTGGCGATTCCTTTGACTAATTCTACCAGATCATCTACGGTCTTTTGAAATATGTCAACATCTTCTTGTTTGGCCGCCATTGGTTTCTTCTTCTTTCGAACTGTGTTTTGGAAAAGGATTACTTGTACAAAGGTATCATCTTGAATTAAGTGCCCTTCTTTCCTTGACCAAACGCTGGAAAGGGAAACCATGGACACTCATTGTCAATCACATGACTCGAAATCGATTCAACATGCATAGATAGGGAAATATCATAGTATATGAGGGGAATGATATGTATGGGGAAAGCATGTAAGAGGAGAGTATGTGAATGTGGAAAATGTTTGGTATGTAATGATGGAAAGTGATGTAAAGTTTAATAGTGTACTTGCGAAAGGATATGGAAATTTCCGGGAATAGGAAGGACCCTCAACTCGTATGACGGAAAGGATGACTCATGCATGGACCTAAGACATAGTCATGGTGTGAAAAAGTATTTACAAAGTGTGTGAAGACTCGTGATTGAAAATGATATTTACAAGACTCGTGTCATGACCATGTGACTAGACATGTGGGTAGACTTAAACAAGACTAGGGAAGGACCAAATGCTGTCATTAAACTGATTAATCGTGATTGTGAGACTCGATGCGAAGACTTGGGAAGAAACGGCTGAACCATCGTGTGGCGATGGAATTGTCGCGTGACGATGGGTCCATTGCGGGACGACAAGCTTGTCGTGACGCGATGGTCACCATCGTCTTGCACCACAAATCAAAAGTGGCGCGCCAATACTGGAGCGTCACAGTGATCTGTTTTTGATCGTTCTTTCGAGGTTTTAAGCCTATAGTCTTCTAGGTTCGAGCATATTCATAATTTAGGTGTTTCGTATTAACCAAATTAATTAAGCAAGGTCCTCTTGGGTTAGTATATACAAGTCATATGTACAAGAATCAAGTTAAGATAAAGGTTAGTTTGCATAGGCATATGTACAAGAATCAAGGTTAATTTAATAACAAACAAGCTATGCACAAGTAAGATATGCACAAGTAGTTAAAATATGATGCAATGAGTTTATAACCTAACCATGGCTCTAGTTCTCTAAGGTCAAGGATTACGGTGTCCAAGAGGGTCCATGGTTAAGAGTCCGGATGCATCACGCAGAGCCTTACATTAGAAGGGTTGGCACGATGGACAGGACTCCGCGAGTTAAACTCAACTCCATGGTTTGGTGAATTCAACAAACTCGGATGCACCCATTATTGCACGAAGCGTTTATTAGGGTGGACGGAGCGTGAATTCCCAAGGGCTAAAACCATATGTAAAACACATATGGGTTCAAAAAGGTAGAAAAAACTTAATCAGGAAGTAAAATCGTTGAGACAGTACTAAAATTGGGCAAAATAGGAAGACAGAATTCTGGCGTAGTATCGCCAAATCCATCGCTGGACGGAAGAGACCATTGTCCAGCGACAACTCAAATGCGGCGCGATAAAGCTGTCGTCTGGAGTTGGTCGCCGACGTCCTACGATGGCTCTCACGTTCTACGACAGTTTAAATTTTCGAAACTTTTTTCGATTTTTCGTAGCGTCTTTTCGATTCTAGTTGTGAAAAATATGTACGGCCTTTCCTACTTGTATGTCCTATGTTTTTGACGCATTACGGAAGGTCTTTCCAATGCGAACCTTTTTATGCTTATGCCACAATGTTAATAAAAATTACGCACAATGAATATCTAGAATCTTTCAAGTCTCATCCACTCATTCTAAATCAATTGCCAAAATAAATTTAGGAATTAATCTAGAAATCCTCCCCAACGGAGTCGCCAAAAACTGTAGGGAATTTTTCAAACTCTTGTTGAGCCCTACTGTGGTTCATGCTTTTAAGCATGGCGGCGTTCCAAGGAAAAGAAGCTAGAGAAACAGAGTCCCTAACAAGTTTTAGAAACTTGTAAATCGTTCACGGGTGTGAAGGTTATACCCCATTCACAATCACGGAGATCACTAACTCCGTAGTGGTCCGGAACCATGACTGGATGTTCGGGGATGACGGTACGAATTCCAACCTAAAAGAGATTGAACCCGCCCTAAATAGATAGCTACTCAATTCTTATGATATTCATGTGCGCTTTTCAATCAACATACATACATCAAATTAATCCTAAACCTGTTTAATCTACGTTAATTGATTATTAATGCCCAATCAAATCTATTATTGGTGATCACTTGAATTAAAATCATCTTAGCCAAAATCAAATTATTAATTATTTTATTAGGCGTGATTTCAAGTACAAATTCCCTTTAAACCTGAAAAAGGGGCGTGATCAAGCAATAACAATAAATCATGAATAATCAAGCATATTATTAGCACAGCAATCATCATCATGATAACATTATCAAAACATCGTTGGTAGTAAGATCCTAGGCATGATACTAAACGGATTAATAACAAATCCTAGCATGTCACTAATAATCAAAATCAAAGCGTTATCCTAAACATGATATTAGAAATCATAATCAACATCCTAGTCATGATACTAGAAATAAATATAACATCGTAAACATGATACTAGAAATCATAATAAGCATCTTCATCGTGATACTAAAAACCAAAATAATGTCACTAGACGAAAAGGTAATTTGGCACCGGTTCAAACCCCCCCTAAGGCACCGATTTTGAACCGTTGGGGATTTGAGGGATGCCAAATCCCCAAAAATTTGGCACCGGTTCAAAACCGGTGCCAACTAAAGGCTTTGGCACCGGTTAACCGGTGCCAACTAAAGGCTTTGGCACCGGTTAACCGGTGCCAACTTCAAAGCCGCAATTTTTTTTTTTATATATTTTTTTTTATTTTCAATACTATTGGCACCGGTACTTGCTTTGAACCGGTGCAAAAAGTGTAAAAATTTTTTTTTTTAAAACTTTTGGCACCGGTTCTGGTCAAAACCGGTGCCAAAAATACCCTAAAAAAATAATAAATATTTTTTTTTTTTTGCATTTTTTTTCACTTAAATTGATATATAAACATTAACATATATATAAAGTTACATATTTTCATTAAAAAAGGCTGTAATATTACAATTTTCGTCCAAAAAAAATGTTTACATTGCATATATATAAAGTTACATATTTGCCACCCGTCTAAAGACGGCAACATGCTGTCTTGAAGTGTTTGCATTGCATGAGTAGCTTGTTCTACTTCCTGAATAGAGCAGGACATAAGCATGACATGAAATTTGATGGATTTTCCAAGACTATGTAAATGTTTATAATACAGAGGCCTAAATTAGCTAAACAATTCATCAAGTATATCTTGGTTGAGTTTCTGGAGAGACAATACTTGGCCAACCTGTCTAGCCAACTCTCCAGTTACTCGGTCCAACCGTTCTGCTAGTTCAGATATCCTGTGGCAGACAGAAAGCAAGACCCTCTGTCCTACATAGGACACATTTCCAAGCATACGAATAATGTGCTGAATATGATGCGAATCAGTTTCAGGGTCACATAGCTCTGCAAACAATTTTGCAACAAGATCAGCAACTATATAAAACAGAAGAGATTATGATAAAACACATAGAATTGCTACCATAGCTGAAGACTACTATTTTGATATGCAGTCAGAGGACACTTTATTGCCACGGACAAAAATTGGGGTCTTTGATTCTACGCAGGGTGAGTTGTTTGGCTTCCACAATTACTGAACAGAAGAACAAGAGCATTCATTTTCCAGTTATATCTGTTTGAAAGAGCAACTACCTCAACTACAGGCTCTTATTAACAATTTTTCTGAAGTTCCATCACAATGAAACAGGCCAAAAGTTTTCCAGTGCCAATGATCAATCAGACATGACAGTTTTGGAAAATTGAAAAACTATCAAATCAGTGAGAAAAACTGAAAAACTATAAAATCAGGGAGAAGTAAGTAGTTTCTTGAAAGAGTCAAAACATATAGTATGTCCAAAAATTAATTGTAAGGACTTCATCATCAAGTTTAGTCCATTATAACTCGAATCACCAAGGAAAACCAAGATGAAATATTTATCCAATAAAAATATCAAATAATTGAAACAAATGAGTATGTTGAAAAAAATATGAATTACCATTTTCTAGAGGTGTGCAAATCCTTTTGATCAGACAAACAATCAAGTTGCTATGAAGTAAGATGATGAAGTAAGTCATAACATCAATATCCTATGAAAGTCAGCGATGCTATGCGATACAGTCACACAATTTGACATACATAGACAATACAGTTGGGATTGGAATCCCCGTTGCCAATACATTTAACATTGGCTGCATAGATATAAATATAAATATGCTTGTAATACCTCATAATCCGCAAATGCAATTGGCATGCCACCTCTAGCACGCAGCTTCAGCCCATTGAATCCAGAATATCTAAACATATCATAAGGAAAGCAATACCACTTAGACGAGTGACATGAGGGAAGCTGATCACGGGAAATTGGATGATGAGATTCTTAAATATTTTCTGGAATCAGAAATGTACTGCAGTACTACCATGGTGTTTATGCTACTTACCATTTTTCTTAAAAGAATATATACATAAAAGTATAATAAGCATACTTCTTTCTCATTTTTTTAAGAAATAAGCAAACACCCTTTTCAATAACAGAACTCTTCAAAACACTAAATAAAATGAGGATTCAAAACATGTATGATTCTAATCTTTGACCCAACAATCTTGTTACATGAACCTAGAGAGGCTCTCATAAATCATAATTAAGGCCAAATTTTTAATAGCTTTTAATTCAACATAATTAAAGATATAAGGACAAAGTAGTGCATTGGCAAATGTGAAAGTCAATATAGAACAAATACAAAATTGGAGGGAGTATTTAAGCATCTAGCTCCCATCCTCCACATATAAGAATGGCTTGCCAGTGCTACTTTGCAAATTTGCAACTAAGGATAAAAAAAGAAATTAATTATTACTTGCTCCATGCAAGATCATCTTAAGTTAGCCATTATAAAACAAGCTAGCCAAAGTACAATGAAACTACACTGTGGTATCAAGTCTTTCATGATTAAATGATACAAGGCTAAAATCCCTGTTTGGAATGATATTGTTCACAATTTAATTTTTAAGATCTATGCGTCTTCTTAATCATTCCAAAATATTATCCTTCCACTGAAGTACTGATGTAGCCAAAGATAAATTGTAATATATAGATTCGATTGATCAAATGTCAGTTTAAAGCACAAATGACAACAATACAATTATGCATCAAAAAGCCTCTAGATAAAACGCTCAGCACCAGAACTGTGATTTAACAGTAACAAGCATAACGTAATACACTGCAAGAAGACAAGCATTCTTCTTGAATACAAAAATTTAATAATTAGCACTTACTATTTGGATGAAACATCCGAGAGACAAAGCGCACTGTAGGAGGCTTATTTGGGTAGTCCTCAGTAAACTGAAGTGTCAATATGAACGTTCCTGACATACTCAAAACAAATTACAGAAAATAAGTAGGAATAGAATTCATGAAGTTAAGCAAATGAGCAAAAGATATCAGTAGCAAAACTCCAGCATTTCAGCAACTAATGAAACACCAAATTAAGCTCATTATTTTCTTGTTAATTAAGGAATAAGACCCCAAAATATTATACCTAATTCCATTTACATTAAGATTGTGTTAATTATAGCCACTAACTTGGAGTATATATGCACTTTGTCCCACAAAGGAACAATAACAAGATTGAGGGAAAATAGAGGTCAGATTTAAAAGAAAGTGGACACAGATATACAGAAAGATACAACAGAGTAAACTATCAGTCTGGTGTCCATTCACCTGGAAATAGTGGGAATTCACCAATCCACTCATCGTAATAATGTACGTTTTCTCAATTGACAAACTCAATATAAGGATAGAGTACGTACTTTAACACCAAATGAAGTCTCTCGGAGATGAATCAAATTCCTCAAGCTCTGAGCTTTACAGTTGAATCACGCTTGTACACAAACATAATTGAAATGTGGCTTAAAATGTTAGACGCGAAGCTTCTACTTGCTGTTGCAGCAATCTACATACACCACTATCACGTTGGAATCCATTGGAGTAGAAATAGGGACTCCTCATACACCATGGGATAGAGGGAACTCATTCTGGGCAACAATCTTCATAACCTAGTCATTCAAATGCATCACTGTGTATTATCATTGTTGATTAGGACATCTAAATCAAATAAGTCGAAAACATTCTGGAATACACGAAAGATAGTATGAAACAATAGTGTAGTTCCAATGATGCAACACATCATAACTATAATCTGTAACCTTTACAAAGATTGTGACGGTTCTAGTTTCCAAGATTCTAGATCAACAGAAGTAGATTCTCTATGCATAAACAAGAATACATGAGATAGATAATGATACAGCACAAAAGATAAAAGCTACAAGCAGATTCTCCAAGAATATATGATTTGCTCAACTAAATGGGTCTTTAGGGGGAACTATTTGGTTGAAGAATAGGGTTCTCTTTGCACAACCGGTTTTGGTTGAAACCGGTGCCAACTCCCTATTTTCCAATCCCGCCCATTTCTTTTGGCACCGGTTTTTAAGAACCGATGCTAAAGGGGGGGTGCCTATTTGATTTTTTCTACTAGTGTGTGGTGAACATGATTTCTACTCCAAAATCAAAGGAATAATTAAGTAATCGAATTACTTACTTTGACGCCTCAACCTTCTTGTTATTAATACAACACACGCGTTAGTGAACTTCAAGAAAATTAAATCAATAAAGTAAAGAAATTAAATATGAATTGAAATAGAGATTTGGGACCAAGCCCTCAGAACTATTAAATTTTCACGCCGAGATCGAAGGTAACGTGGAGGATGGCTTAGAGTATTCGAATCTTGTGAACGAGGTATGGTGGATGATTGAGATGTATCAAGGATGTGTTTAGACTAAGAACATGGATAATTGATAAGGATTGATGATGATTGGAGCTAGGTGGTTATAGCTAGTTGTAGCTTATGATTGATGGTTCTAGCTGATTTGAAAACGGGGAAAACGACCTCTATTTATAAGGAAAAATGAGAGTTTAGACGATCAGAAAAGATTAGAATTTGAATCGGAATAAAATAGGTTTAATAGCGGGGTGATAGAAGTGTCGCGGCGCGACAGTGTCCATCACGGGGCGATAGACCTATTGCGGCGCGACAGTGTCCATCGCGGCGCGTTGGTTCTGTCGTGCTGCGATATTTTCTTAAGATAAATAGCCGTACATAATTTGATTTCCAATAGAATTGGGTTAACAAAATATATCCGTACGTCTTTTAATTTGATCGGGATCGGATAAGGACTAGTAAAAGGGAAGTTTTATTCGGGTTTGAACTCTTTTGATCTTTATCTTTTCGAAAAGGATAAAATAGAACCTTCTAGAGACATCTAGAAGCTCCTAAGGAATCCTAATGTATTTAAGATTTGGAATAAGGTATTTGGACCCTCACATGATCATTAGGTCGTAGGTAAGGTGGACCTAGGCTCGGTTTGGGCTTGGTTTAGTATTTTGGCCATAACTTATTCGTTTTAAGTCGGATTTGGGCTTATAGTATATTGTTGGAAAGCTCTCTTTAAGCCCCATCAACAATAATTGGAGTAGGATTATTGATATATCCATTTAATGAAGTGATTTACCCCCGTCCCTTGGTCACATTTAGGAGTATTATTGGCTCTACGGAGCTATTTTTATTATTAATGTGTGTTTTCTAGTGTTTTAGTAGCCTTGGTATTATTTTGTAGGAAATTTCGGATTTGGAGTATTTCCCGTACTTTTTTGAGCCACTACGAGCATTCGATATGGAGCGCATTCTTATGACCATATTCCGTAGCACAAGACGACGTTAGAGTGATCAAACCGGTGATTTAGGGCCCGACGAAGAAGATGAAACCGATGCAATGGATCGAGTTATAAAGATCCAAAGAGGATATTCGAATTGAGCCTAGCAAAAGAACCCAACCGTGGAATCTAATGTTGCGTGGTGGACTCGCCTAACCGGGAAGTGTCCTCGCCCTGAGGCGCGCTCTGCCGGGCGAGGAAGAGAAGTTCAAGGACCCTGAAGGCGCGCCCGGACGAGCAATCAGGCACCCTGCCGGGCGCGTGTTTTTGAGGATGTTTATGGCAATTAATTGCCGTTTTAGTTTATGATTCTTTGCTTTAATATAAATACGCTTTTTGTTAAGCAAGACAATGAAGTCTTTTATTAGTTAAAAATTCCACATTTTAGATTTTAAGCTTACTTAGTATTTTGTTATCTCAACACTCTTTGGTTTATGCAATTCATTATTTCCATTTATTTTGATAACGATTTTCTCCCTTTTTATTTCTAGTAATTTAATTGCTTTGATTAATTATGTCTTGTTAATTGCTTGCTTAGTTTAAATTTCATCATGTGTGAGTAGTTTATTTATAGGGTTCTTGGGGGATCTATAAATAACATGAAGGAGTGATTTATTATTGTTGATAGTCAATACTTTGATTAATTTTCTATTAATTGATTTAATGCCATGCAATTAGATTAGGCTTGGTTTAATTGTATGAGTTATGTAATATTCATTCGAGATTCGACAGATGAGAATTGATGTTTAGGCTTAGTTTCAATAGGCAGGTTAATTTATAAATAGTTAAGTTAAGATTTGAGAGATGCGATTTAATACCGCTAAGTTAATTATGTGATTCTAAAACATAGCTAAAGTCCTATATGATCCGATTAATTGATGCATTGATAGTTGATTGTTGTCCTTCATCCCGGAGTATTATTTATTGGTGAACCTATACCCTAGACTTTGATTTATTGTTATTCCTATTATTCATAATCGCGTTAGTTTATTTTTTTCCCTTAGTTTAATTCATAAAATCATATTTGTTACCTATAATTTAGGTTATATTAATTTTTTAGGAATAGAAAAACATTGTTTCCCTGTGGACTCGACCCTACTTCCCTATCTACTTTAGTTAGAGCACTTAGGAATTACTTTTGATTAGGTGATACAACTAGAGCCTGTCAAAATTTGGTGTCGTTGCCGGGAAAACGGTTTTATTTTTATTTCTAATTATATTTGTAGTCTAGATTGTTTTCTTTCGTTTCGGGGAACGCAAGTTCTTTGAGGCAGTTTCTTATATTTGTTTGTTTAGTTCTGTGTTTATGCCTAGGGGTTCTAGGTCAGGTTACATTCCATTTGATCTTGAAATCGAACGTTCTTTCCGTAGATAGAAGAATTTTTACTGACAAGTACGAGCTACTTCCGAGGGTAATATACCATTGGAACCCCCATCTGATTCTAGCGACGCGTATCTATCTTCAGAACTAGAATTAGAGATGGCTGCTCAACCACCTCGCAAGCTCAGCGATTATTCGCTGCCTTCCTTGACGGACCTTCCGCACCTTGCTCCTCAACCGAATCTCGAAGGAGTAAAATTTGAGATCAAACCCCGGTTTATTACTATGATCGAAAGGAAGCAACTTGAAAGAGCTAAAAATGAAGATCCTGATCTTCATATTTTGGATTTTTGTCAATATTGCGCACCATCAGACAAGCTGGGGTCACATAGGACCAAATCAGGGAGATTCTTTTTCCTTTTTCTTTATGTGGTAAAGCTAAATTATGGTGTAATACATTAAACTACACTTAGTATTACCACACTTGGTATTACTGACTGGAATTCTCTTGCTTTAGTATTCTACAATAAGTATTATCCTACAGAGAAGACTGCTTTGTTAAGAAGCTCAATTCTAAATTTTGCCCAAGAAGCCGATGAGTCCTTATATGAAGTTTGGGAAAGATTTAAGGATATGCAAAGAGAATGCCCCTATCATGGGATACTACAATGGCAGTTGATCGAAGCCATCTACAACAGGCTTGTAAATTCTTCAAGATCAATCCTAGACTCTGCAGCAAACGGAACATTTATGAATCTTCAAGAGGATTTAGCAGGAAATGTTATTGAAGAGATGGCTATTTATAATTCCCAATATGGGAATCCTAGAGGTTTTGCAAACAAGGGGAAACATCATGTCGACTCTGTATCCTTTGTGAAAGCTCAATTAACCTCTATTTGCCAGAAATTAGATACTCTCACTATTGTTATTCCATCTTCCGTAGCTATTGTTTTTGCTGTTAATAATACTAATACTAATGCTTTTTATAAAAATTGTGGAATTGTAGGTCATTCGACACAAGGTTGTAGGAGTCCCATGGAACAAGTTAATGTCTTCCAAGCCTATAGGCAAAATAACCCATACTCCAACACTTATAATCCTAGTCTCCGGAACCACCCAAACCTTTCCTACCGGAGTACATATGTGCTAAATCCTCCTCCACAACAACCACAACAACAAGCCCCATAGCAACCACAGCAGAAAATCACCAACACCCTAACTAGAGAACTCAACAACAAACTCCACCTCCATCTACTGATCCTGCCCTGTCAGAAATTAAAACTATGTTAAATTAGCCAATATGCAGAAGCAGATGTAGAGTAGGGAAGCGTAATTTGACTCGATGTTAGCACATAATAAAATGATAGATACTCAAATTTTGCAACTTTCCTCTACTCTACAAAATCGCCAACCAGGAGCCCTACCATCGCAGCCAGTACAACCTATAGATCATGCGAATGCAATTATCCTGAGAAGTGGTTCACATTATGATGGGCCCCCTATGACCAAGGATGATGAACTTATCATTACAAAAATTGTTAATCCTGATTCTGTTATACCAAATAATGTTGTTACTAACCCTGCAGGGCCCTAGGATAAAACTAACTCTTCTGTTGATAAATTGCAGTGTACACTACAAAAAAATACACATTTAGCAACAGATCAAATCCGTTGCTAGATTGTACTTTTCTGTCGCTAAATATAGGTAGCGACAGATTTTGAAACGGAATTACTCCGTTGGTAAAACTGTTGTCGCTAAATGAGACTAGCGACGTTGTATCTGTTTTCCGTTGCTGAACTTAGCAACAGATTTTTATTTCCGTCGCTAGTTTTAGCAACGGATTTTTATTTCCGTCGCTGGTTTTAGCAACGGATTTTTATTTCCGTCGCTGGTTTTAGCAACGGATTATTTTTATCTATCGCTGGTATTAGCAACGGAAAAAAAAATCCGTCTCTAAATTTAGCAACGGAAAAAAAAAATCTGTCTCTAAATTTAGCAACGGAAAAATTATTTTGAGACTATAAGTAGATGTTATTCGGTTCGACCTCACTCGGGTCAACCCGACTCGGCTTTGCATGTAAGGCTCCTTGAATCCCCATTCTCAAGAATCGCAATAGGTAGGAATCGAACCCGTGACCTCATAGTCACATAGTGAAACTCTTACCAACTATACCAAATATTATTTGTTTACTTCTATGCACATAATTGATAATAAGTGAAAGAAAAATTAGAGACAGAATTTAAAATCCGTCTCTAGTTTAGAAACGGATTTTCAAATCCGTCTCTAGTATAGAAACGAATTTTCAAATCCGTCTCTAGTTTAGAGACGGATTTTAGTTTACATAATTCGTCGCTAAAGTAATATTTTACATAATTCGTTTCGAAAATAATTTAGAGACGGAATTAAAAATCCGTCGCTCATATTAGCAACGGAAAAATAAAACCCGTCTCTAATTTAGCAACGGAAAAAAAAATCCGTCTCTAAATTTAGCAACGGAAAAAAATCCGTTTCTAATTTAGAAACGGATTTTCAATTCCGTTTCTTATTTAGAGACGGATTTTTTAATTCTGTCTCTAATTTCGGATTTTTTAATTTCGTTTCTAAATTAATTTAGAGACGGATATTTTAATTCCGTCTCTAATTTAGAAACAGATTGAATTCCGTCGCAAGAATTCCGTTTCTATATGGACATTTTTTTGTAGTGGTACAACTCAAGATAAGATTAGAGATATGCAGAGTCTAGTTATCAAACTTCCATTCCCAAATAGACATCTAAAGAGTAAGTTGGATAAGGAGTTTGGTAAATTCCTGGAGGTTGTTAAGAATTTGCAGGTAACAATTCCTTTCATAGAATTAATTACATAGGTTCCTGGATATGCTAAATTTATGAAAGATATATTGGCTAAGAAGAGAGCCTTTAATGAGGTAGAGACAGTAGCTTTTACAGAGGAATGTAGTGCATCATTACAAAATAAGTCTCCACCAAAATTAAAGGATCCCGGTAGTTTTTCTATACCTTGTCATATTGGTAATCTTTTCATTGATAAAGCATTATGTGAATTGGATGCTAGTGTTAGTGTAATGTCATAGTTTGTGTGTTCAAAGCTTAATATGGGTGATTTAAAAGTTACTAACATTACTTTGCAAATGGAAGATCGTTCTGTTAAGTACCCCTTAGGTATTCTAGAGGATGTTCCTATTAGAGTTGGTAAATTTTTTATCCCTGTTGATTTTGTTGTTTTAGACATGGCTGAAAAATACACAAATTCCTATAATATTAGGTAGACCTTTCCTCCACACTACAGGGGCCATTATTGATGTTAAAAATGGAAAACACTCTTTTTGTCGAGGATGATAATATCACCTTTAATTTAAAGAGAATTTTAAAGGGTCCTATGTTAGAGGAAAATTGTTATAGTATTGATGTGATTGATGTTATTCGTAATGATAACTTACCATAGGTCCTTGCAAGGGATCCCCTGGATGAAGTGCTTTGTTGTGATTTTACTGCAGGTGATGCTGGTATTTGGAGCAGTGAGGTGGATGCTATTGAAAAAGCTCTCGCAATTGAACAACTTGATCCTAAGGAGAGCAAGAAGGTAGAAAAATTAGTTCAAGAATCGAAACTTGTAGAGGTAAAGAAACTTGAGTTAAAACCTCTCCCTTCTCATTTGAAATATATGTTTTTAGATGAACAGGAATTACACCCCGTGATCATTAGTACTGCACTTGATGACCCCCAAACTTCCCAACTTCTAGAGGTTCTTTGAACCCACAAAAGGGTAATTGGGTACATTATTGATGATCTCAAGGGTATTAACCCTGACTTTTGCATGCACAGGATACATTTAGAGGAAAATCACAAGCCATGTATTTAACCCCAGAGGAGGTTGAATCCTAACATGCAGGAAGTAGTCAAGAAGGAGGTTGTGAAATTACTTGATGCAGGTATTATCTATCCAATTTCTGACTCAAAGTGGGTAAGTCCCGTACAGGTAGTTTCTAAAAAGGGTGGGATGACAGTAGTAAAAAATGATAAAAATGAATTGATTCCCACTAGAACTGTAACAGGGTGGCGTATGTGCATTGATTATCGTAGATTAAACATTGCCACTAAAAAAGATCACTTCTTTCTCCCTTTTATTGATCAAATGTTAAAAAGGTTAGCTAATCATAAGTTCTTCTGCTATTTGGATGGGTACTCGAGATTTTTCCAAATTCCAATTCACCCTGAAGATCAGGAGAAGACAACATTTACATGCTCCTATGGTACTTTTGCATATTGTAGGATGCCATTTGGATTATGTAATGCCCCTGCTACCTTTCAACGTTGTATGATGAACATTTTTTCTGAATTCATAGAGTCTATATATCATGGAAGTCTTTATGGATGATTTTAGTTTGTATGGGTCTTTATTCGATGCTTGCTTAGCTA
The DNA here is from genome assembly GCF_001683475.1 of Chenopodium quinoa. Taxonomy (NCBI): domain Eukaryota; kingdom Viridiplantae; phylum Streptophyta; class Magnoliopsida; order Caryophyllales; family Amaranthaceae; genus Chenopodium; species Chenopodium quinoa. The sequence continues at coordinate 6,248,965 of NW_018745286.1, read as the reverse complement.
ATCTCACTTAAATTTTGAAAAGATGTGAAGAATGTAATTTGGTCTTAAATTGGGAAAAAAGTCACTTTATGGTGATAGAAGGTGTGGTCTTAGGTCATATTGTATCTGATAAGGGTATACAGGTAAATAAAGCAAAAGTTTTTGTGATTGAGCAATTACCTCGACCAGTTAATGTTAAGGGGGTAAGGATTTTCCTTGGTCGTGTGGGGTTTTATTGTCGCTTCATCAAAGATTTTTCTAAAATTATATTGCTAAACCACTAACTCAGCTTTTACTCAAGGATGCCCCATTTGATTTTACTGACGAGTGTCTTAAGTCTTTTAACAGGATTAAGACGGCTTTGATATCGGTACCTATCATATGTGCTCCCGATTGGGATCTTCCCTTCGAGATTATGTGTGATGCCAGTGATTTTGTTGTAGGAGTCGTGCTAGGACAAAGGAGAATAAAGTTTTGCATGCTATTTATTATGCAAGTAAAACTTTGGATGAAACTCAAGTCAATTATGCCACTACAGAGAAGGAGTTTCTTGCTGTGATTTATGCTTTAGAGAAATTTAGATCATATCTAGTTGGTTCTAAAATTATTGCTTTTATTGACCATGCAGCTTTGAAATATTTGATCGCCAAGGAGGAAACAAAGCCTAGACTTCTCCGTTGGGTACTCTGATGTTGAAATTAAGGATAAAAAGGGAGTTGAGAATGTAGTTGTAGATCACTTGTCGAGAATCAGGTATGATGAGGGTAAGGATTCTCTTCCTATAGATGATTCTTTCCCTGATGACCATTTGTTTGTAGTTGTGTAGCAACACCCTTGGTATGCTGATTATGCCAATTATTTGGTAGGCATCACCCTACCTCCTGATATGTCCTACCAATAGAAAAAGAGGTTCATTTATGATGTTAAAAATTATCTTTGGGATGACCCCTTTTTGTTTCGTGAGTGTGTAGATGGACTTTTTTGCAGGTGTGTTCCCGAATGGGAACTTCACGGTGTCCTTACTAGATGCCACAACTGTTGGGTTTCGTAGTGTCTGACACTACGCGGAATGAAACCCTCCCAAAATCTACACACAAATTAAAGTAACTAAACATGAATATTAATTAACAATCACATAATTAATTAACAAAGAGAGAGAAAGAAGAAAAGACGATCATACCCTTGATGCTTGCTTCGCTCTTTCTTAGAGCTCGTACTTGAAAGCGTAGAGCTTCGCAAATGCGCAAGCCTCCAACGCTCTCACCCTCGAGACCCGACCCGAACAACCCCTACCCCGAAGCTTAGTCGGGGCTAGACCAAAAGTATAAGAGTATTAGAACGAAAGTATTCTCGCTTATGGAGATCCTTTCAAGTTCACAACCCAAGTGCTATTTCCAAATGCCAAATGATTGATATTTATAGGGAAATGAGCCCTTTGAATTCCATTCTCCCATCAATGTGGGAAAGTTGGTAAAAGACATTTATTCAATTTAATTTAATTCTAAAATCAAATTAAAATATAAATGAATCAACAAATAACAAGTGTCAAGTGGAGAGCAAGGGGTTAGGTGAGGACCACAAGGGGGTGGGGAAGGGGGGCAGCATCCTCCCCTTTCTTCCCAAGTAATCCCACAAATCGGTCCTCACACACACAAGCCAACCACCGTATGCCAGCTGGACCTAGGCCTTGCGCACCAAGGCACACCCAGCTGGTGGCCTGGTGCTTGACTGTGTTGTCAGCATGACTGCGTTGTGCAAGCAGCTTAGCAAGCATGCCACGCATGTGTGCGGGCTGCTTCTAGGCATGCTAGGCGCACATACCGCAAGCACAGCTTGCGACCTGCTACTATCGCTAGCATTCCTAGCTAGCTGCTGCTTCCTCGCACAAGCCCGCAGCAGCATGCCAAGCATATGCGGGCTGCTCGCTATTGGCATTGCTGCGTGTGCTTAGGCATGCCAACCCGGGTAGCCAACACTAGCAGTTGCCAGCGAGGCACTGCGCGCTAGCTTACGGTTGGCCTTGTTAGCATTGTTAGCACCTTTCTCGGCTAGCAAGCCCCAGCTAGCACCCGAGTAGGGCTGTTAGGCTTGCGGCCTTGCTAGCAGTTATGGCTAGCAGCCCTTTGTAGCCTAGCCCTCGCTCGGCTTGGCCAACGCGAGGCTAGGGCTATATAGTAACTTGTTTTTTGGTTGATTTTTCGTCTTCGTCGATTCCTAGACTCGACTCGTCTTACGACGCTCAGTTTCGATGCTCTAAGCTCGTAATCCGACGTCTTTGTTCGTAATACTCTATTGACTCATTTAATCCTTTGGATTCATTCGTCATTTCGGTTCGGTTACTCGATTGGGTGTGACCCGAAGGGTTCAGTCAAAATTAAGGTGTAATATTAATTATGCATTAATATTACTGATCGGAAGCGGCCTCTAGCTAGGCATTCTGATCACTTGACCTCACTGAATAATTAGCTTTCTAATAATTGCGAACCCTCTATCGGAATAATACACTTGTTCGAAGGACACCATTCCTTTCAACAACTCACCTTATGGTGGACATCATGGCCCCACAAAGACAGTACTAAAGATCAATGAGTCGGGTTTTTATTGGCCTACCATGTTCAAAGATGCTCACTCTTTTGTTATAGCTTGTGATTCTTGCCAGAGGATTGGCAACATCTCGCGGCATCATGAGATGCCTTAAACAAGCATTTTGGAAGTTGAAATCTTTGATGTTTGGGGTGTTGACTATATGGGACCTTTTCCCTCTTCAAAAGGGAAACGTTATATCCTAGTAGTTGTTGACTATGTATCCAAGTGGGTAGAAGTCGTTGCCGCACCTACCAATGATGCTAAGGTGGTCCATAGACTTTTCAAGAAAACTATATTTCCTAGATTTGGTGGCCCTCGAGCTATCATTAGTGATGGAGGTTCTCACTTTCATGAGCGGAAGTTAGATACCCTTTTAAAAAAGTATGGTGTTTACCATAGGACAGGTTTAGCTTACGATCCTCAAACTAGTGGCCAAGTTGAGGTTTCTAACCATGAGATTAAGGCTATTCTAGAGAAGGTGGTGGCAAAGTCTAGGAAGGATTAGAGTGATAAGTTGAATGACACACTTTGGGCATATAGAACCGCATTTAAGACCCCATTGGTACTTCCCCCTATAGACTTGTGTATGGGAAAGCGTGTCATCTCCCGGTGGAATTAGAGTACAAGGCTTATTGGGCAATTAAAGAGCTCAATTTTGATGCTAAGTTAGCGGGAGAGAAGAGTCTTTTTCAACTTAACCAGTTAGATGAGTTTCGATTGATGGCCTATGATAGTGCACGTGTCTACAAGGAGAAGACCAAGAAATGGCATGACAAGATGATCCTCCCTAGAGAATTCAAAGAAGGTGATAAGTTTTTTCTATTTAATTCTAGGCTTAGACTTTTCCCAGGAAAGTTGAAGTTAAGGTGGTTGGGTCCTTTCACTGTGAAAAGGGCAAATAAATTCGGTTCTATGGAATTATATGATGAACATGGTAGTGTTTTCAAGGTAAATGCCCAAAGATTGAAAATTTACTATAAAGGGGCTACGATAGGTGCAGTTGAATTACTTCACCTAATCGATTCTACCTCATCTTGATCTACATGTGGTAAGAAGGTCGTGCGGAACCTAGATAAGCCAGCGCTTTGCGAGAGGCAACCCGTATTTACTTGCTTTCTAGAGTAGTTTTTCTTTTATTTTTTCTTTAGAGAGAAGAGAGAGGGAATTTTACGTATGTTGGAGTGTTTTTTTGTACAGGTTTGGAGCAAAAGATATAGCTTAATTTTGAAAAAAATTTGAAAAAGTCGAAGCTTAGTGATGTAGGCGCGCCCGACTGGGTGCGAGAGCGAAGTTTTGGGGAGTGAAACACCGCCCGACCGGGCGCGAGAATAGCTCGTTTACGATCAAAAATCGCCCGACCGGGCGCGAGAAGCTAAAAACAGAGAGACTCATATCGCCCGACCGGGCGCGTCCCATTATCCGAATTTGCTTCTTTTTTTCTCCTTCTTTCTTCTTCCTTCTTCTTTCTTGTTTCTTCTTTTCTCTTTCATACTCCATACTTTCTATCTCTAAAACCTCTAATTTCTCAAACTTCTCTCTAAGATCTCTACTATTTTTCTCATCCAATATCAATTTTTTTTACATATTCTTAACCTTCTCTTCACCCTCTTTAATCCTATATTTATATTTTTTTGTTTTTGAAACAAAGAAAAATTCAGACCCACAATTCCCATGGCTAGCAAACGTGCAAGAACTCAACGAGGTGGGGGTGGTTCGAGTTCAAAAACCAATTGACGAATCTCTACAACTTAGGGAGCGGCCAACGATCGTCATCACATCACAACAGCAAAGGAACCGTCTAATCAACCTCTACGAACGGGAGGTAATTTCTTTTCGGTGGTTAAACCGAGACGCTCTTAATGCTATTGGTGTGTATGACTATGTTAGGAGCTTCATGAATGATATTGGCATGCGAAAATTTGTTGATATGTATTACCCTACATATAGAGAACTTACATGTGAATTCCTATATATCTTCTTTGATGTAGAAAATACTAAAATGGCCCCGTGTTGCGTTTTTTATTAAACAATAGGAATATTGCATTAACTTTTGTTGAATTTGCAATTGTTTGAACTTGATCCCTCTCCTCCCATCCAAAATCATTTGAACTATAAAGCCGATGATGTGTATTTGGCTTTGACAGGCAAACCTTATCCGAATATTCAACATGCTAGCTCCCTTCCCTTTCACCACCCCGTCCCAAAAATCTTTCACGGATTTTTCGGAACATGTTTTTTTTGCCCGCCATGAGCCTCATAGCGCCCAATCCCTAAAGCTTTCTATCATAGGGCATTATATTTTGGATACGATAGATTGAACATAGCCCGTTATATAGTGGACCACTTGAATAGGAACGGGAATACATGTGATACCAACATAAAAACCCCAATCTATTTTGGTGGCTTAATCACTAGGATAACAATTAAAAAGGCGGGGTTTAGTGAAACCAACTGTGAGGGGGTAACCAACTGTGGGGGGGGGGGGGTACCTTATCAGACCTTGACCTACTACGGGGGGGTTAAATTGGGTTAAGCCAAACCATCGTCAGGTTTTAGAGTGGCTAGTGTAGAGAGGGAGAGACTACGTGCCCGTATTTCACCTCCCTGACACAGAGTTGACCAGTTTCCCTCCTGGACAACAGTTTATACCTACACCTCGTCTACTTCCCGGGGCCCAACCACATGTGCCACAGCCTCCCCCTCACTAGCCTAGACCCGACCCAAAGACTGTTTGGGACCTTTTAAATATCGTTCAGGCCATAGGTAGGATAGAGAGGGGTCAGGGGGAGCTTAGATTAGAGGTTGGGGATCTTAGGAGGTTAGTTGGGTCTCTTGACCAGAGAGTGGGGTATGTGGAGAGGAACACGGGTAGGGGTCTTTTCCAATGTACAACGAGTATGCTCGTAATGGGGCTATTCTTGCTGAGACCCTACGCTCAGACTGGTTCCAGCCACCACCAGGGGGGTATGTAGACCCCAACACTCAAGGCACCTACATTGACTACCCCTCTTTCTCTGGCTACGGCCAAGACTTTCCTTTTCGGAGGATAAGGGGTAATGTTAACCCTAACTATTTTGGCGGTAGTTCCTCTGGTGCAGGTGGCAGTGGTAGAGGTGGAGATGGAGTCATGGATGAGGATGGTGATAATTAGCCGTGCTGAGGCTAATTCCCGGGTCAATGAGGATATTGTCTGATTTTGGCTTGGGGGAGACTTTTGGTAGAGGTATCTTATTTCTTCTCTCTCTTTTTGATTTTTGGTGTGTTTAGTATAGTTTTTATTGCTTTCTAGTGTAGATTTTATTGCTTTTAAAAAAGAAAAAAATACAAGAAAATTGAAAAATAAAAAAAATACAAAAATACGATCCAATGAATGATAAATCATGCTTTCCTGTGCCCCATAAATGAAAGTTGTGAAATTGTTTTGATTCTTGGTACATGATGATGGATATTATGGATAGGTTAGCCATGATTTGATGTTTGATTGCTTTGATTCCTTGATATGAGTCAACTTTGTCTAACTATTTGTGGATTTGGTGCTTGACTAGTTGATTTGGTTAGGAAGTGTGTGTGTTAGTTCCTGGTATGTCATTGAAGTTGAGTATTGGTTTATGACTTTAAGTAATGTTTGTATGGCTCATATTTGCACATTGAGGAGGACGAAAGCATTTGTTCATTTAGGCAGCTTTCAGATGATTGTAGATGCATTTGTTCCCTTCTTGCTACCCATGTTGTTGCCTTGACCTTTTTTTGTTTATTTAGCCACATTACAAGCCTATTTTTCCCCACTGGTTACTAGTCCCAAACTTGGCTTGGGGGAGCTATTAGTGAGTGAGGTGAGGGAGTTTGTAGTGTGCTTATTTATTGCACAATGTGGGTGGGTTTTGAGAAGTTGTTTTGTTCTTGATTGTGGTTTATTTTAGGTGGTTTGAAAGTTGAAATCTCTTGAAAAAAAAAGCACGATGGAAAAAAAAGAAGAAGTTCAAGAAAAGAAAAGAAAAGAAAAGGAAGTGAACTTCAAAAGAAAAAGAAAAGAGCAAAAGAAAAAAAATTTGTTCCAATGCTCAAATGTTCTAAATGAAGGTTGCTCAAAATAAAGAAAAGAAAAAAAAAATTCAAAGAAAATTCAAGTTGAAAAAAAAAATTTCAAAGTTTGTTTGTTTCACTAAAGTTCTACATTATTATATTTATATGAGTGAAGTTGTAAGTGTTGGAAAAATTTGTGATATGATAGGTTTGGTTGTTTGGTGAATTTTGGTGGAGTTGAGTTATGTTGGAGATGTTTTGGTCATTGTTTTATTTTGACCTTGGTTTTATTGGTTATGATTTGTTTTTTTTTGGTAAATAGAAATTCATTACCAAAAGGGCTGCAAAGCAGCAAACATGAATACAAAAAGCCGAAAGGCCTAAACTCCAAAACACCAAAAGCCCCTAAGGACACACACGCACCAGCCAAGGGTCAAGGTCCAAAGGCCAACTTCTAGGAAGGGTTCCAAAGAACCTTGGACCAAACACGGCCCTTCTGAACTCAATGGAATCGAACTACCCTCTAGGAGGATTACCCGAAACCAAAGGAACTAGACAACCAACAACTCACAAGCATACAAAAAAAAAAAAAAAAAAAAAAATTGAAGAAGCTAAAGCCCAAAACACCTTCACCAAGAAGCTGCCTATAAGAGGAAACAAAAAACAGGCAGTAGCAAAGCAACAATAAACACCAACTAAAAAGAAAAAAAAAACAAGCTTTGTAAACACAAGAACATCAAACAAAACCGGCACAAAAAATCACAGCAGAACAACAGCCGTAGAAAACAGCAAATCAGCAGCAAATACCATCAGACTAAGCATCTTCCACCATTACAGTCCTCAAAAAACCAAGAACAACAAGCAGAAATAGCAGCAACAGACCCAGCAAGACAATAGCAGCAGAAGCAAGCACCAGACCAGCACCCAAAACAAGCAATCAGCAGGCAGAAGGCAGGGCACAATAGCATGCAGAAGGCAAGGCACAGCAGCAGGCATCAGCCAGCAATCAGCAAGAAGACAACAAACTTTATTCCCACTTTTTTCCCCAAATATTTCCTACATTTCACCTTGGCCTTACATTACAAGCTTTAAAGACCGTCCGACCTTTGTGCATAGAGTTATATGGATGTGAAATTAGTTGTTTATCAATGCAAAGAATGATTTGACATATTTTGAGTCGACTACTAGGTTGAGCGCTTGTCTTTTTAAACACACGAGTGTTGTGAGTTTGGGAGGGCATTGTTCACAGTAAAGGGGTTGGTGGGAGAGCGATCGGATACACTTTTTATCCGCCACATATATGAGTGAAGAGTGTCTGAGCACTAGTCATGAATTCCATATACACTTGTGGTTCTCTTTGTTTGACAATTGTTAGGGTGGATTAGTAGTTGGATGGATTTTATTGGTTGACTTTGATGCATATTTGTTGGATTTGCCTTGAATTGATTATACTTGATTTTAGTATCTTGGGGTGAAGTAT
>NW_018745286.1:4770897-4863397 GCF_001683475.1 Chenopodium quinoa | reverse complement strand
TTGTTTGAAGGTTCTCAAAGTTAAGACGAAAAGGATGAAGGAGCTGAGCTATCAGGTGTATGAGCGATGTGGATGTGCAATGCGTGTGACCCACGGTTTGCCCTGTGCTTGCCAGATACATGACTCTCTAGCTGCAGGGATAGGCTTGTATATCAGGCAAATTCACCCTTTCTGGAAGACCTTGGTTATCGGTGACGGTGATGATGGACTGGTGTTCGGTAATGACTCGGCCGAGGACGCCGCACATTTTTGTTCTCTGATGGATGAGGTAATCGGTAGTGATCCTGCTGTTCTTCGAAACGTATCTCGCATCATTGAAGAAGAACTGCATCCGGATCATTCTGACCTCGGAGATCCTGCTGTAAACCACCAGGTTCGTGGTCGACGAAGAAACAATGATACAAGACGTGATCCTTGTTATTTGAACATGTGAACAGCCAGAACACTACACGTGGTACACGTCAAACAGGTAAGATTGACTATTGTGATTTTCACGTATTTCATTATTTACTGTACTAATAACTAAACCCTAAATTTGTGCTGAAGATCCATACGACATTAGCCAAAGCCGTTATTGACACATGCTTCCAAGACCGATGTTGCCTTACGTTACCGGATGGAAGGATGTCATCGGCGATGGTAACTGCGACTTTCGTTGTGTGGCCGAGTTCTTCTTCGGTGATCAAGGACGATGGTATGACGCTCGAGAACCACGAGCCAAGTGTTGACGATTGGGATCAGCGTTATGCAGCTAGAAGGAACATGTGGGATGCGTTAATTAGATAATGAACGCATTTATGTACATTCATTTATTGTGAACAGTTGTAGATATGTAAAGTGTAAATATGTAAAGTGTAAATAAAAATTCTGAATTAAACAAAGTTTCAACTAAAACCACACAAAAACAATAGTCCTATTCTTAAAATACATGCCGAATGTAGAGTAAATAAACGAAATGCGTACAACTCAAAAAAAACTAATAAACAGGGAAGTCACAACCCCATCATCGCCCTCCAATCAGCTCGTAGCGCCTCAGCCATTGCTCTCGTATCACGCGACAAGCTCGGATACTCCTCCGGTGTCCTGTTGATAACCTCCATGGACCGACCCATCCACTGCAATAAAAAAACAACATATTAAACAAATTAGATGTATTTGTAGTGATAATTATAGTACCAAAAAACACAAGTACTTACGTAATCCATGTTAGTTCTCTCTGGCAGTGCGCAACTCCCATGGGATGACGCAACTGGAGAAACACGAGGATGAGAAAATCGGTACAGCCACTGCATGTAACCAGGACCGACCGTAGGAGCACCACCACCAAGCCTGCTGAGGGCACCTGGGACAAACCGAGTCCACATCACAGATGTCATCTCTAGCGGAAAGTCTACTCAATACATCTTCAAGTTCCTCGGTCTCTTCGCCTTCTCAGGCCTGATGATGGCTTGCGGAATGCCCTGGACGTATCCAAGTTGTCGAACCACTCAATCAAGCATATATGGATCAATGATGCTACGATACTGGATGCAGCCAATGAATAGAGTAGCAGGCACGCGCCGTGCTGGATCAACTCCGTACGGTAGCTAGTTCACCTCATTATTAGTCAGATGATCCAACCTAGCACGAAAAGCGAGGAGGTGCTCCATGCTCTTGTTGGGGCACCCCGATCCGACATCCTAGGCAGACGCACGAGGAATAGTAAGCTCTCTGGTCAAGGTCCCCTGCTGAGGCCGAAAACAGGGAAAGTACTCGTAGATCCACGCCTGCAGAAGCGTAAGACAACCAGCGATAGAATCAGCATCTTTTCGTGATGCTGTACCCAACTGCCGATACATATATGCTAGCACAGCAGAACCCCAGGAGTACTCACTAATCTGAACATCCTCAACAAAAAGCTCCTTGAGGAAGGAAGGATGAGTACGGTTGCCACTCTTGTCCAAAAACAGACATCCGCTAAGTACTAACCACAAGTACGCCTTGTAATGGACACTGAAGGGTCTCTGCGCCTCCAAGGTCGACTCCATTATCCTCTCAGTGAGCACCCCACTACCTTGCCATATGGTTTTAGTACCACACTTCTCATTCAGCTCTTCCGTAGTCATATCCATGGTAATCGAGCACGCGTCCCGTAAAACGTTCGTGCTAGGAGTAGTGGAAACCATGGAACCATTGACACGAAGCCCTAGAATATGATACACATCATGCAGCATGATCGTGATATCCCCAAATGACATGTGAAACGTGTTCGTGTCTGGCTGCCATCTCTCAACAAAAGCAGAAATCAGGGGCCAGTCAAATCACCTGAACATGATCCCGAGTAAGTGAGATAGACCACTGCCATCAATCGGTTCCAGGTGCTCCTGCGGAAGACGAGCGCGCCAGTTACCCAATTCAGTACACAACTATGTCCTGCTCAAACACCGCAGAACAATTCACTCCTGCCCACCCCATAAATATGCAGCCACGTGACCCCCAAAACTAGGAATAACAATACCATCCTCAGGCCTACCTGGCATCGGCTCCTGTACTACCCACATCTCTGATGAGCTGGTAGAAGGTTGGCCTGGCTCACTACTGCCAACAAATCCCCCATGCGGAGCCCTATACATGGTACGATAATCCTGAGGGTCGTAGTCTGAATCTCGACTAGCATAACTAGCTCGCTTGTCGTCCTCATCGTCAGATAAAGGCACTCTACCCGACGAGTACATGGGGGCGCTCCCATCTGACTGATGCTCCCCCGACCAAGTACCAGCAGACCCGTACTGCTGCTCATGATGAAACGATGCCTCCGAAGGTCCTGCACCACCTAACTCCCTCCTAACTGATGCATTCAAACGTCTTGATCTTACACGTCGAGCGCCCGAACCCTCAATCTGCATTAAATAAGTACAAAATCAGATTTCATTAATACTTACACACACAACTATGATATCAAACTTGAATCGCTAATATTCAAATTCAAAAATATCATTTTAAAACTATAATAAACCAAATCAAATAAACAATAATAACAATATTACCAAGGATCAATAATAACTAATAATAATTTGACAACAATAACAATAAACCAAATCAAAACAACAATAAACCACAAAATCGGCAACATTACAACACAACAACAACAACAACAACAACAACAACAACAATAATAATAACAATGGTAATAACAACAACAACAACAATTTCAATCCATTTTTTTATCAAATTTTAATCACAAAAAAATTACATAACAATAACAATGTATAACAATAACAACAAAAACAATATAATAATATTAGTCAAAAAAAAAAAAAACATAACAATAATCACGAGGAAAAAATTTTCGAAATTAATAAAAACCATAATACATAACAATTACACATAACAATAACAATAAAAACAATTAAAATTATATTACTCATAAAAAAATTACATATCAATAATCACGCGGAAAAAAAAATTCCCAAATTAATAAAAAAACATATACATAAAAATAAAAATAAAATTTTATTACTAAAAAATAATATAAAAAAAATACTAATCACGAAAAACAGGAAAAAAAAAACAAAAATTCGTAAAACCCTGACTTCCACCTGAAAAATCCGGAAGTCTGGGGAAACTTCCGGATTTTTCAGGCGGAAGTCTGGGTTTTACGAAACCTTTTTTTTTCAAAATCAGAAACAATACAACAACAACCAACCTGCTCGCCGCCACTAACGCCGCCCCCACTACCACCGTATGTAAGCCTCATGCGTCGCCGGTTCGCCATACCCGGATTCAACCTTTGATTGGTGTTCGTTGTTCTTTGTTTGATTTTCAAAGTTTGGGATTTTTTTTGAAAAAAAAATTCTGATTTTTTTTTTTTTTTTTTAATTTCTGACTTTTTTTTGGTACAATTTCGGATTTTTTTTAGATAGAGAGTGTGGGGTTTGTGAAATGACTTGTGAGTTTCGAAAGTGAGTTTCCCGAGTATTTATATACAAGGGGCAAATTAGGAAATTCAAGTAAACAATGCGAGCGTCACCTTGTAATTTGCGAACGACGTTTAACAACACCCTTTTGTATTTATTCTTTTAACGACAACTTTTTTGTTTATGTCGTTGTTTAATAATCGTTAAAGGTATAATTTTTAGTAGTATAATCTACATTCTAATCATGATACTAGAAATCAAAATAAAATTGTAAACATGATTTAATCGAATTACTTACTTTGATGGCTCAACCTTCTTGCTATTAAAACAATACACATGTTTGTAAACTTCAAGAAAGGTAAATCAATAAAGTAAATAAATCAAATACAAATTGAAATATAGATTTGGGACCAAACCCTCAGAACTATCAACCTTTCACGTCGAGATCGAAGGCGACGTCGAGTATGGTTTGGAGTATTCGAAACTCACGAAGGAGGTATAGTGTTTGATTTTTGGTGGTATCAAGGATGTGTTTAGGCTAGGGCTAAACATGGATGATTGATGATGATTGGAGCGAGATTTTATAACTATTTGTGGCTTATGATTGATGGTTCTGCTAATTTGGAAACGGGGGAAACGACCACTATTTATAAGGAAAAAAGAGAGTCTGGACGATCCGAAAAGATCAGAATTTTAATCGGAAAAAAACTCTTTCTGACGCGGCGCAACAAGTGTATCGCGGCACGTTGAAGTGTATTGTGCCGCGTTGGGACTGTCGCAGTGTATTGGTCCTGGCGTTGTGTGGTTTTAAAGAATAATCTAATGTATTCGGTGTTTGGTATCTGATGGGTTTTCTATGCAAATTATATCCGAACGTCTTTTTATTTGAATAGAACAAGGATTATCAAAAAAAAGAAATTTTATTTAATCTCAAACTTTTTGATCTTTATCTTTTCAAGAAAGGATAAACTAGAACCTTCTAGAAATTTCTAAAAGAGTCACTAGGCGAAAATACGAATTCCCTACCGGTTCAAACCCCCCATTTCGCACCGGTTTTGAACCCGGTTGGATTAGGGGGGTGCTAAAACCCCATAGATTTCGCACCGGTTCAAAACCGGTGGGAAAAAGGACTTTTAGCACCGATTCTGGGTGAGAACGGGTGCAAAAAAACCTCACTTTTCGCACCGGTTCTTTATTTGAACCGGTGCCAAAAGTCCAAATTTTTTTAAAAAAAACCGGTTCCAAAACCGGTGCTAAAAGTGCCCCAAAAAAATATTTTTTTTTTTTTTTTTTTTTTTTTTTTTTTGCATTTTTTTCACTTAAATTTATATATAAACACTAACATATATATAAAGTTACATATTTTCATTATAAAAGGCTGTAATATTACAATTTTCGTCAAAAAAATAAATAACATACAATGTTACATAAGCACAAACAACATTGACATGCAAAAGGCTCTCAGACAGACTAATTAAGCTAGCATTAGAAGCATTCCGATCATAGCATTAGTCGAGTGTAGCGACCTTTACTCCTGAAAAAGCAAAATCACCATTAAAACTTTCATAAAAGTTTAAGTTGACCAAGAAGACAGATATATTGCTTGTACTTGAGCATCAGACCTAGCGGATCAGGTCATATATTGGCACCCTTCCCCTACCTGCAAACTGCGTAACTGTATATACATGTTGAGCAAATTATCGGATGAAAACAATAGTATTAGTTCAACATCACAAGGCATAGAAGTCAGTTGATGGCTCTAAAACAGCACTCGTGCAAACAATTGAATGTTGGTTTCAGACATTTAGAACTGAACCTTCAATGCTTTTCTAATATTAAGAGTGGAAACAGGCTAGGTAAGGAGGGGCATCATCTTAATAAACTAGCTGAACAACGGAGGATAGAAAACTGAAGAGAAAACAGACATCTCTAAGTTTTAATCAGAAACAAATAATGTAGTTGATAATGTAATAAACCTCAAGGGAAAGTTAGCTCACCAATTTTTTAACTGTAAAGATGTGATTTCTGAACCCTACAAGGACCAAAGATACGAATCACATATATAAACCATCTATCAAAGCATAATAACATCAAATATTTATTAACAACAACATTGATTAAATTCTCTTACATGTGAACTTAATCTGTAAGCCCATAATTGTAAAGAAGCTATGTTCTTATGGATATCAAGTTCATCCTGCAGCACCCTTTCAATTAACGATATTTGTATATCGTTCATTATATTTCTCTTACGTCTACTTACTTGCCTTTCTTCTCCATGTACACTTTCAACCCTTTCATCTTGTTGAACACCTCCAACCACACTTCTATGGAAATGCTCATTTGGCGTAGTATTTTCAGCATCACCAACTTTATCATTGGGGTTCTGTCCTCTTGTAGTAATTTTCTCTGATCCACTTGTCTCTTCATTATGAATCTCCTTATTAGTCTCGACTATACACTCAGCTAAAGCTTTGATAGATTTACCTTTACCCGTCTTCTGATCATGCTTTGCACCATCAGCTTCAGCAATAGCCTCAACGTTGATAATGCAAGAACTGTCCACTCCTGGAAAAGCTGAATTACCTTCTCTCAGGTTAGAGTGTCTGGTCTTATGATCAAAATCAACATTTCCTCGAAGAGAAGTTGTACAGCCTCTCGAATATTGAAGTTCCTAACAACAATTTATAACAGCTGTCAAGAATTATGCAGCCAAAGATAGGTAGGTCAAGTTTGCAAACAGTTCCATTTCATGTCAAAGATACACATTTACTAGTCCTCTATTGACTTCATAATCAACCAGGCTAATAAGTGACTGTAATCGAAAGAAAAAAAGCCTGCAACAGAAACCAAAAAAAAAAAAAGGAATTTATAATTTATTTAACATAATGTCTTCATGGTTTATGACTCTTTGCTTTGAGCTAGAATTTATCTCCACATTGGCATGCTTAACTAAAGATAGCCAAAACAGCGCGCAAGGAAGAATTAACATAGATCATCCAGGTTAAAAATTTGTTTGGATGTAGATTAAGAGAATTGATAAAGAAAATAGAAGCACAAGGAGCAAATTCTTGGGTACTAGATCATTCAGCACACTGCATGTAAGACGCCAAATTACCTTAATAGTTGTACATCCTCCTCATTAAGAAAAGTCGGGATTAAGGATTCTGCATGACTTAATAATGAACCTTCAATTTGTTGGAGAGGTGCTAGATTTGTTGCTTAGACAAGTTCCAAACCCCATTCTCCATGGTATATATAGCGTTATAGCATTGTATAGCCTAAACCTGATCCGACAAGACACAATTTACACACTTGATTCAACAACTTTAGCAGGGAGTGTCAATGCCCTCAGTTTTTATCATCTCTAGTTCACTTTATTGGTACCTATTAACCCATATGCATCATAAAAAAAATAGGTTGTTGGAAATATATGAGGTACATTGCTCATCTGCTCCTGAAATTGAAATGACAAACAAAGTAATCTAGAGCACAGCATAACAGAAAAGTCTCCACGACTAAGAGTCCAGTACAAGTGCAACTAAGCATTTGAAGTTTTATGTTTGTGGTGTAATTATGATGCTGGCCTTATTTGATAAAAGTTGAGAAAGCCTATTAATCCTCTCCTTGATATCTGATTCGGTAAGCTTAGTATCACGTTGTGGGGAAGCATTGATCTTGCGGAGGTTTACATCCTTCGGATTAAATGCTTACTCAGACCTAGATAGGTAAAATTAAAATAAGAATAACTGCAAATCTTTACTGCATTATATCAAGAAAGCCACGAAACATTATTTAAAAAAAAAAACCATATTTCAGTCATAATATTTGAGATCATAGTATCATACCCAGCGACATAATGCTCAGTTGAAGTTGACGAAGAACCATATCTCCTATATGTTTTATTTCCTGTTCTCCTGAGAATAAAAAATGTGAAAAAGATTTACTATCTCGTTACAGATAACAGAATTCAAGGGTTTCCAGGATCACCCTACATAAGAGAAGACTCGTACAAATGCAGAAATAAAAAACCAGTCTCCCTTGTACTCGCAGTCATAGCTAAGTAATTACAAATTCAGATGGACAAACAGTAATAACGACTTAAGTTTTCAAAGACCAATCAGACCAACCAACTACTGAAAATATTCCTATTAGCAAGTCGAAGCAATACCAAACCAAAAGTTTTAACAATCGGAAAACCATGACAGTAATCATCCACGAATGCACAACAACTTAAAATCAACCTTGAATTCCATTAAAAATTATGAAACCATAACATTTTCAGCATAACAATCGAAATAAGCCTCATCAGGCTACACAAATGCAATGACAAAAACTTAATCATCAACAAAATTCAATCAAATTCCGTTTCATGTTCTTCAAAAAGGCCTTCTAGGGTTTACTAACACATACCAACAACAACAATAACAACAACACAAATTGTTCAATTTAAACAAATGCAATGTGTTTAAGGTGGTAGCTACAATTTTACCTGGGTGAGCTGATTCTGTGGCTTTACCAACAGGCGATTCCTTATGCAATACCACATGAAATTAAATCATTACTTCGAATTATGAACCCTAAAATTAGAATTTCATAAAATTAATTAATCAACCCAACAAGGGTGTTCCAATAATAATGTGATATTATCATATTATATTCAATCCATGCTTCATTTTTCATCAAATCTTTCACTACAACAAGCAACATATCATCAAAGCACTAATATTAATTTACCCATACTACTTAAAATAAAAAGCACCCAATGAAATTATATGCAAATTAAACAAAAAATTAAAATTTTAAACGATTTGAGCTAATTAAAAAAAAAAGAAAGAAAGAGAGAAAGAATGAACCTTGGTAGACTTTGTCGCCATTATCGTTAATGTAGAATTGCAAATACATTTTTGATAATTTGTTTAACCTACCCAATGAAAAAAAAAAAAATCAAACCACACAAACAAAATATCAGGAATTAGATAAATTAGAAAAACTGAAATTAATGTTGAATAAAAAAAAGCTGCGATTTAGAAGAAGAGAAGAAAACTCACTGACGAAGTGGTTTTGACGACTGTACTGTTTGTCCACCCGAAACCCCCACCCCTTTCCCTAACCCGAAACCGCCGTAGACTCGAAACCCCTACCCCTGAAACCATTCCCTTACCCCCAGAATTTGTGATTTTGTGTTTTTCCTATAAAATAAAATAAATAAACTACAATTCACAAATAAGCAACCAAAATTGACTCAATTATCAAACTAGACTCCAAAAATTACGTTAAATTCTTTAACTTTCTATAACCAATAGTTCAATTATCCAACTTCGAATAACCCTAAATTGAGTATATACTAACAATTAAATACACGATTAACACTAGATTGTCAAATTAATATTAGATGATTAAAGAAAAAGAAGCATCTAACCTTAGAGACTGCTTCAATGGAGGAGAGAAAGCTCAGAAGCCCCTTCAATGGAGAAGTTCGAGTACGCTTAAATGGAGGAGAGAGAGAGGAAGGAGTACAGCGAGAAACGCTTAAATGGAGGACGGAGAGAGGAAGGAGTACAGGGAGAAAGATATGAAGGAGTACAGAGAGAGAGGAAGGAGTACAAAGAGATTCGTTTTAATAGAGGAGAGGGAGAGGAGAGAGAGGTAGCTCAGACGAGAGAGGAGGAAAGATCGAGGAATTGAAAGAGAAAGAAAGAAGAATATAAGCGGTTTTTTTTTAATAACAGTTTTCCCACCGGTTTGAAATGAACCGGTCCGAATTACTCATTTTTCCCACCGGTTTTGTTAGAACCGGTGCGAGAAACATACTTTTCCCACCGGTTTGGTTAGAACCGGTGTGAAAAGTCTTTTTTCCAATCCCGCCCATTTCTTTTCCCACCGATTTTCAAGAACCGGTGCGAAAAGTGCGGTGTCTATTTCATTTTTTCTACTAGTGCTAGTCCTATTTTATTTAGGATTAGGAATAAGATATTTGGACCCTCATATGATCATTGGGTCATAGGTAAGGTGGATTTAGGCTTAGTTTGGGCTCGGTTTAGTATTTTGGCCATTACTTGTTTGCTTTAAGTCGGATTTGGGCTTATAATATATCGTTAGAAAGCTATTTTCAATCACCATCCAACTAAGTAATTATTGGACCAGATTTATGGACCAAAATAATCTGGTTGGGACGTGACTTGGACACGAAATGAATGATTTTGAGGATATGAAATGAATTGTTTTGGGTTTAAAGACACGAAATGAATGATTTTGGGTTTAAAGACACGAAATGAATGATTTTGAATTAAAACATTTTAGAAAAGGTTAGAAATATGGTCAAGGCTTAAGGAAACTTCATAAAACTCTTCAACTCTTTACCAAACTCGTTAATCAAAGACATGAAAGGTACTCATCACTGGGTTTGGTTTTTTGGGGAGACACAATCAGGTGTCTACAGGTAAGATTCATCCTCATCCTTATTACGTCCAGAATTATTTCTCAAAATTCCGAGTCCGACTGTCAAGTACAGATGATTTCTAAAATCCATCTGAGCACAGTCTCGCTCTTCGAGAGGCCTTGTAAACAACAAAGACATATTTCCTATTTTCAATAGGAGGACATTTCCAGTCTTGCATTGTCAAGATTCCCTTACTAAGAGACCTAGCTGCTTGAGTGTTGCTTTTATAATCCTCTTTTACGGCAGATGTTTGACAACATCAAATAGACTACTATTCAAACAAGCGAACTCACAGTACTCATGGTTAAGGAAAGAGGTATTGATAGCTATAATGAGAAATATACATATGGCAATTATTTAATCTCTTAAAGTATTCTCATAGGTCATCCGGTATAGTTCTAAACTTATACATACTTGTGCAAATGATTTATGACATTCATGTCCTTGTAGCACAAGAAACAGTGCTATAAATCATACTACACACTAATCTCACATGGTCATTAGTCGTCCAACCATCAAATGACCTTGATTAGGGATAATTTCGATATGACATTCAATGTTCACTTAATAGGTGTTTCTTTATCCAAGACATTGTCTTAATACCCTATTTTGAATATTATCAAATCGAATAGACTCATTATTTAATTCTAAACCACAATTAAATAGACATGGAATAATAATTTTGCGAAAATTAAAATTACTCCATATATGAATGGTTAACTTAGTGTTTTACATCAAGATCTCCAAAACTTAATTAAAATACATAAATAAGGAAATTAGAGCCACTCTCTGACGTGCCTAATTCCCATTACCTCAACGTGCTTGTTGTGTTTCACTTGAGGCAAAGGTTTAGTAAGTGGATCGGCTACATTGTCGTCCGTTCCAACTTTGCAAATCTTGATTTCACCTCTGGTAGCCCACTCCCTTGTCATGTGAAATCTCCTCTTGATAAGTTTGACATTCTGATGTTCCCTAGGCTCCCTGGCCTGAGCAATAGCCCCATTATTGTCACAAAACAGGTCTATTGATCCCTTGATAGAGGGCACAACACCAAGTTCATCAACGAACTTACGAATCCAAACTGTCTCCTTAACTACTTCCGAAGCTGCTAAGTATTCGGCTTCATCAGTTATAGAATTTGCAATCGTGCTTTGCTTAGCACTCTTCCAACTGAACGCTCCTCTATTTAGGCAAAATATGTATCCTGATTGCGACTTGAAGTCGTCTCTGGGTGTTTGGAAGCTCGCGTCAATATAACATTCAACAACCAAGTCCTTAATTCCACCATAGACCAGAAATTTATCCTTATTCCTTTTTAGGTATTTTAGGATATTTTTGGCCATAGTCCAATATGCCTCCCCTGGGTCTTATTGGTATCAGCTCATAGTACTCTTGGCATACGATACATCCAACCTTGTACATATCATGGCGTACATGATCGATCTAATTAGCGAAGTATATGGAATCTGATTCATTCTCTCTTGCTCATCAGGTGTTTGCGGACACTGCTTCTTGCTAAGAGTTACACCATGATACATGGGTAGGTGGCCTCTTTTGACATCCACCATATTTAATCATGCCAATACCTTATAAATATAAGTACTTTAGCTCAATCCAATCATCCTCTTAGATCTATCCTGATAGATATTGATGCCAAAAATGTATTGTGCCTCTCCCAAGTCTTTCATTGAAAAACACTTTCCAAGCCAAGTCTTTATAGACTCCAACATTGGAATGATGTTCCCAATGAGCAATATGTCATCGACATATAAGACCAGGAATGCAATGTCACTCCCACTGACCTTCTTATAAACACAAGACTCATCTAGATTCTTGACGAAGCCAAACTTACTGATTGCCTCATCAAATCGTAGATTCCAACTCCTGCTTGCTTGCTTTAACCCATAAATGGATTTCTTGAGCTTGCAAACAAGATTCGCAATTTTCAAATGACTCTAAGTCAAATGAATCAAGAATACCCTTAGAAGTTTCTTGATGCGCTTGATGTTTATATGGCCAAGATGACAATGCCACAAATATGTTGTATTCGACCCATCGGTCCTAGCCCTTTTAGCGGTATTTTCAACATTATAAACCTGTTTGTCTAAAGAAAGCACATAAAGAGCATTTTCCGAATGTGCCGTACCATAATAAACATTGTTAAGATAAATAAAACAACTGTTGTCTCTTATCTTAAATTCAAAACCCTTAGCGTCCAACGCCGAAGTTGAAATAATGTTTCTAGTGATTCTTGGAACATGATAACAATTGTCCAATTCTAAAACAAGGCTCGAGGGCAAAGACAAACTAAGTGTTCCTACGGAATAAGCCACAATCCTTGCTCCATTGCCTACCCAAAGTTGCACTTCTCCCTTCGCTAGCTTCCTACTTCTCTTCAGTCCCTGAGAATCGGAACAAAGATGTGAGCCACATCCGGTATCTAATACCCATGAAGTATTTCTAGCATCGTTGCTTCTATAACGTATATACCTGAGTTAGAAGCAACGGTGTCATTCTTCTTATACTCCTTAAGCTTGGCAGTCCCGTTTCGAATGACCCTTCTTCTTGCAATAGAAGCATTCGGAGTCGGACGGAGAAGAAGCTACCTTCTTTTGCTTGTCGCCTTTGGTAGCTTTTGGCTTAGGGGGAAAGGTCTTCTTAGCCTTCCCCTTGAAGCCCTTTTTCTTGCCTGATTGCTTGAATGGCTTGCCCTTCTTGATCATAAGCATGTCATGCTCCCCTCATCTTTGAGCGTTTGCTCAGCCTGCTTCAACATTCCGTAAAGCTCCATAAGGATTTTCATCTCGTTCAAGTACCCCGCATCAAGCCTTGCCATGTTCTCAAATAATCTAATCATTTTGAGTACATGCGGGCTGACTGGTTCTCCTTTCTTGAGCTTGCTCTCAAGGATTTTCCTAGGGGTCTCGAACAATTGGTCCTAGCTTGCTCTTGAAACATATTCTGAAGCTCAGATATGATTTCAAAAGCCGTGTCCTTCTCCAAAAATGTCTTTTGAAGTTCTGGGGACATCGTAGCTAGCATGATGCATTTGACATCCCGGTTAACACTTATCTACCGGTTTAGGGCAGCCTGAGATACCTCAGCTCCTCGCTCGGAGCGAGAGCATCTCCTCATCAAGGACATACACCTTTTGTTATTGCATAAGAACAATTCTCAAATTCCTTTGCCAATCAAGGAAGTTGGTTCCGCTCAACTTCTCTTTGTTAAGAATTGAGCGGGGAAAAACTGGTTGTTGTTGTTGTTAGTAGCAGACATAATTCTACAAATGAAAAGAATTGCAATGAATAACCATTCATAAACCAATAAGTTTGAAATGTAAAGCATACTTGCAATTTTCAATCTTTAATTAACGTTTTATTCACACATCATAATTTTGTCCCATTTAGGCGAGAATAAAACGATTCCAAGACCCCCAAAATCATTAAGTAATTAAGCATGCTTGGGCTTGTCTTAACACTTATTATTTCAAGGTAAGCAATCTAATTGATAATAATTCTAAACTATTCTTGATTTGATAAGTTCGTCGCATCTAATGCTTTATGACAAATTACCTCGTTTGCCAATATCTAAGGACTCCTTACCGATATTGTTGAGTTTAACCAAAATCAATGCGTATATCTAACTAATATACCTTACTTTCCCAATAAAACGGTGATGCCTTGCTTTGGCATAGCCCATCACCAAATTTTCAAAGTATTGGTACGTTGTTATATTTTGGAATGGCAAATTTTAAATCAATTTTTATTAGGACTTAGGGTTTCTATGTTGGTTGATTTAAGTGAATTAAATTAATCATTCAACATTGAAATCCTAACATGCATCTGATATCAAGATATATAAACAATATAAATAGATATTCAAAAGACGCATGGTGAACTAGCATAACCCCTTGATCTTGGCTTCATTTTCAAAGAACCTTCATCTTCTTGACTTCGTCACGATCCATGCAAAAGCTAAAACTACTAGGAGTAATCTAGATAAACTAAGTACAAAAATACTTAATGGAACGCCAATCCATATTTAAATTTACAAAATACATAACGGAACGCAGTCCGTATTTCTAGTCGGGCCATACTAGTCACCTTTTTTAAAAACCTGCATAAGAACATTTATACTATTCCATTCACCCATTCATTTCTAAAGTGAATGGCCAATGCATATTTTACAAACAATACGAGCAATAATACAAAACTTGTATCAAACATGCGCGCACTAGTTACTAACTTATAGGTTGTTAATCAGATTAACATGCCTAATTAAAACCAGTCAAGTGTTTATCTAGTTATGTGAACTAACGCAATAATAAGCATAATTAAAGCATAACGTGCTCAAAACCAATTAACGAAGCTCCCACTAAACCCAACATCCATCTTAATTAAATTAATCCAATTACATTTAATTAAGTACATCGAGTCAAATTTTGTCAAAATATGCAAGTACATGAAAAACCGAGGCCTTAGCCTCGTTTTTAAACAAAACCGCAAGCCTAGGCCAAGGCTTAGCTCCCAAGCCAAGGGCTGGGTGCTGCTAGGCTGCCTAGCCGAGCAGCCTTGTTGGCGCTCAGGTTGGGTGCTATCTAGCAGCCCCAGCAGCTTGCTAGCATGTGTTGGCGGCACAAGCATAGCAGCGCACCAAGGCAGCCACACAACATGCTTGCGTGCTGCTGGTGCTAGCAGCTTGCTTGGTGCACGCTACTACTGGCAGTAGACGCTACTAGGTAGCCATGTCACGCGGGCTGGGTGCTGCCTAGCAGTCCTTGCCCTTGCGGCACGCACACATACGCATCACCCTCGCACACACCCGCACAAGCACTCTCGGTCAACAGCTTAACATGGCTGCGTGAGCAGCCCTGCTGGCCGAGGGTTGCACCGAGGCACCATGCCTCGATTTTTAGGGTGTGCCTCGGGATTTTCGATCCCGAAAATTCATGTGATTTCGTTTAATTCTTAATCCAATTTTTAATCAAACTTTGAGTAATTTTTGTATTAATATTGAGTCCTACTTAATTAATCCAATTTTAGTGCAATAACCAAAATTATTTCCAAGAACCCTTGTTTAATAATTTAGGTCAATTTGATGCAATCAAAATCAAGGGCATGCAACTTAAATAAGTTAATTCATCCAATGATTAAAGTTAATTATTAATTTTGACAAAACTAATTGAATAAATTAATTAACCATCCGATGATAAATAATTCATTCAACTCATACATGTTTGAATATTTCAACCATTCAATGAAGAACAATATTCAAGCATAAATGTGAACATTCATGATTTTAATCAATTTCTAAAATTATTAAAACTCAAAGTAAGTTCACTTTTGGATTTTAGGAAGTCAAGATTAATCAATAAGCCATTAAAGATTCAATCTTTGACTATTTTAAGGGTTCATCAATCACGTTCAACATAAACTAATACATTTCAAGCAATCTAATTGCAAAATGAACAATATCCAAGTGTATGTGAATATTAGAGCATTCCAAATTAAGCAACCAAATGATATCAAAAACATGCTTAATAAGGAATATATATAATTGCAATAGGCCACTAGAAGCAGATTTTTTATCACATTGTGGGTAAAAGTTGATTTAGAACATCGATTCCACCAAAAATACACTATTTTTTAGTCGAAAACTGGGTTCATAATCATAATAAAGCAATTAACCGATTTTATCCAATTCTCCTTCCGTTTTTTTTTAAAAATGCACCACTTTGACAATTGCACTATTCACATACCATGGTTGACTTAATTTTTTCACCTCTATAGAATAAATAAATATATTATATAATATATTATTAGATTAGTCATAATGTTTAGTTTCATAATATAATTTTGTTACAATTTTTACTAATAAATAATTAAAGATATTAATGGTCAAAGTTACGTCTCGGCAAATGTGCCGGTCAAACTAATGCATTTATAAAAAACAGAGGGAGTAAAACCGAGATCCTAATCTAATTAGGTTGCTAATCCAGTTTTTAAATCTATTTTAAATCACCTTAATTAATTTATAGTTGTAAAAATTAAATGCAAGAGGCTCTTATACCGCTGGTGGGTTTTACGATGTGCGAGCACCGTGCGGAACAAACCCCGCCTGGACCGCATGCATAATTAATACAACTAATAAACATGCAATTAATAAAGCAATAAACACATAAGAGAGAGAGAAAGAGAGAGAGAGAGAGAGAGAGAGAGAGAGAGAGAGAGAGATAGAGAGAGAGAGAGAGAGAAGGGGAGAGGGAGAAGGGAAAAGACCATCTTACCCTCAATGCGTGCTTCACCCAAACACGAGCACGACCTTCAAAAATCCCTAGACACACACGCGCGAATCCTCCTACGTCACACACCCACGCGCCCGAAAAAGGTTCTTATCTCGTAGCTTAGACGAGACCGAACCAAAAAAGGGAGTTTTACGAACTTAAAGGTTTTTCACGCTTATGGGAGATGCCTTATTGAGTTTTACTCAAAGTGTGTAAATTCCCAACTCCCATGGTTGGTATTTATAGGCAAAGCATTCCCATTTCCCACAATAATAATCTTTCCATGTGGGAGAAGTGGTAAAGTGAGAAAATAATCTTTTAATTTAATTCCAAATCAAATTAATTAAGCTACGAAATAGTCAAACAACAAGTGTCAACATGAGGGAGGGAGTAACTTCAACAAAATATATATAAATCAAAAGAATTAAATTAAATTAAAGAAAACAAACTAAATTGAGTTTAGATTGAAACCCTCAGGGTTTGTGATCAACCTTTGACGCCGTTGACCGCCGATAGAGCTTCAAGTGAAGTATCGATGTCTAGGTGCACTTGAAGGAGGTATTTTGAAAGGTTTAATTTGAAAGATGGAATATTATAAGAATAAGAATATTAGGAAGAATATGAGCTGAAAACGGTGCCCTTAACCTACGAAAGACTATGATATTTATAAAAAAAGAATGGGAAAAAGATAAAAATTGCATCGTCTAAATAGAAAACTTGTCGCGCCACATCAGCAATCGTCGCTTGGCCACATATATGTGGCTAAGCGACAAAGCCCGTCGCGTCGCGGTATTTTTGGCGCCCCGCAACTGAATTCCAGTTTTTTGCGGTTTTTGTTTTTGTCATATCTTTTTATCCCGAACACGGATTAAGGAAAATAATATATCATTGGAAAGTTATGGAAGTATAATTTCTAACTAGTTTTAGAATCAGGTCAATATCTTTTCTACATCAAAATATATGGTCAAAATAGTGCAAGGGTGTCGGTTTTGGATAGAGTTTGGTATTTCGATCATATCTTTTTCGTTATAGCTCCGAATTGGGCTTATGAGATATAATTGGAAAGATTATTTCAATTGCTATACAACCATGTAATATTTGGATAAAAATTATGAGGCACAAAAAGTCAGATTTTCTTGATTTCGGGGACTGTAGTTATGAAAAGATGAAAATAGGCTAAGATATGTGGATTTTGGGCTAAGAACAGTATTTGGGCTATTGAAATGGCTAGAATGGCTTATGAAATGATATAAAATAGAAATGACATGAGTTTCTAAGCAAGAACCAAGTGTTCCATTATTTCAATACTTTACTCAAACCAAATGGCGATGAAAGGTTTTACTTATCATCAGGTTTCGGTCGGGGAGACATTTTTAGGTGTCTATAGTTGCATTATTATGAAATTTGAAATGTTTATATTCCTTTTAAAAAATTTTGGTGATAGCATTGATGCGATCAGCAACAAGTCTTACAAAGTGTATATTTATCCCATAATATAGCTATAAAAACTTATTGGTTATTGTATATATAACTTTAATTTTAATTGTTTATATTATCCACTGGAGGAATCTGCTTGCGTGCCCAACCAGTTTACAAAAAAGAAAAAACAAACTAAAAAATAAAGTTTAAATTTTATGTTAAAAAAAAAAATATTTCACCTCTTTCATACAAGAAAAAACTTGCGCGGACCTGGTTAACACTAATATTATTGTGTACATGAGGTCTATATGCACGCAACTGACATTATATTGAACATAGGGAGCCAAGATTTTAAAATAGTAACCTTAATTTTAACATATTAACCTTTATTAAAATATTATTGTGAAATTGAAGTACGATGTTATATCGAAATAGTGGCCCTAATTTTAACATAGTGACCTTCGTTATTCATGTTGACAAATGTATTAAAAACATCATTAAAAAAAATTAATATCTTATGACCTTTATAAATACAAAATACATTTATTTTAACATAATAACCTTTATATTATAATAGTGACTTTTTTTATTATTATTATTAATAAAACGATTTTTTTAAAAAACCAATTAATAAAACGATTATAGTCTCTGATATTAGTGGTCCACAATAATGTGAACCAAATCTACTTTAGAGTTAAAATTTCATACAATAAAAATAAAAAAACCTGGTTGGTCTTGCTATAGATTGGATAATGGATTATATTATAGTAATTATACTTCTTTGTATTTTTTTAAGAAACTCATTTGATAATCTATACTAATTGATGAATGTCATTTCCGAGACTATTTATATCTATGTTTCTTAGATTTTAGGTTAGTTCCTTTAGCATTTTAGTGTCTTTATTTAGCTTTTTGATATTTTGTGGCTTATTTCTCTTTTGCGTGTTTTATAGGTTATTGAGTGTTTTTGGAAGATAAAATGATGAACCAAATAAAGGAGTCAATGTGAAACACGAATGGAAGTTCCTACGGAGGAAGTTGATAAACTGATGGAGATGAAAAGAGCTTGCTGGCTGGGCACGTTTTGTTCATCTAGGTTCATTGAATTCACGAATTTGGGAAGTCATGGGGAATAATTTACAAGATCTACAGCAGTTAGAAAAGATATATTTGATTAAAGAGAAGATCTTATCAATTGGTTAAGATATGGAAAGAGATATATTTTCACAATCTTGTCTTGTTACTTTCCTTATCTTTGAAAGATTCCCAATTATCTCTTAGCCTATTTAAAGCCATAAAATTAGAGAGAAAAGGGCAGACGCTGGAGAAGGGAGGCTTCACTCCAAAACCCCTCAAGGGTTAGGAGTCGTTTGCCACTGTTCGTGATACATTGCAGCGGAGGAACTCGGAGCTGCCTGAGAGGAAATCAGATCCGAAGCTGAGGAACTTGATGGGTTCTCGTTTTGTTTTCTTTTCTTATCTCTGTGTTATGAGTCCTTAGCTTGTTATGCTCAGTAACTAATAGTTTGAAGCCATGTATTAAGTATTTAAGACGAGTATTATTGGTTTTAATGATTAATGCTTTAGAGTATTCTTGAATTATTGTTTTATTCATACGAATGATGATTTCTTATAAGTAGGTGTACAACTATTTGTTTGAGTCTGATCTCTTTTGCTAATTAATACTACTAAGTCCGTAATTGCTTGGGAACATTAATGAAGTAGCAAACAATTGTAGAGGAGGACGTTCCACTCAATTAATTGAAATGTAATTCTCGATCGAAGCTAAATCACGTAAGTTTCAGAGTGTTGTGGTTGTCTTGGCTTGATGTTTTCCTAGTTCCTAATGTTGTCATCAGGTTAAATTCCTTGCTCGTAGTATAGGGGTTATCTGTTGGTTAGGGTTAGTGAAAGTCGTACGGGATCTAACCATTAATAAGGGGAAACAGAGGAACTTGTTCTATAAGTCAAGCTATTATAAAGGGTTAAGTATTATGTCCGGGATTATACATGTGCATGGTGGATTTCTATGTATAGTTGCTGAGTATCTCAAGTTCCTTTTCTGTTCTTGTTCCTGTTAGTTTAAGTTCCTAGTTAGATTTAGTTGTTAGTTGTTCCTTATCCTTAAACTCCCCCCAATCGTTTCTTTTACTGTTTTGAGCCTTAGTTAAGTGTTTTAGATCTTATTCTTAGTTATTTGCAAGCACGTTCTTCGTGGGATCGACCCTTACTTCCGCTAATTACAAGTTAGTAGTTTTAGGGTAATTTTTATTAATTTGTGTGCGTTTCGACACCGCATCACTAATCTATTAAAAGGCGTTCCTAAGAACGTTGATGTGCCACGTAATCCCTTTTTTATTGCCCAACATTATTTTCCGAACGTCGATGTGCCACGTAGTCCCTTTTTGTTGCGCCACGTTACTTTTCCAATATATTATGACGCCACATCATCACTCAAACAATGCCACATCACCCAAGCAACCAACATTAGTCCTTTTGGGTTTCGTAGTGTCCGACACTACGCGGAAGAGAAACCCGCCCAAGACCCGCACACTAATTAATGTAACTAAGCATGCAATCACATAATTAAACAACAAGAGAGAGAGAGAGAGAAAGACGACCATACCCTCGACGCGTGCTTCGCTCCTATAGAGTTTGGACTTCAAAGCCTTAGCTCCGCAAGTGCGTGAGCCTCTGACGGAGTCCACCCTCGAGACCCGACCCGAACGACCTCTACCCCGAAGGTTAGTCGGGGCTAGACCAAGAAAAGACTAGAGTATAACGAACTTAAAGGTTTTCTCACCTATGGGAAGATGCCTTATTGATTTCAACTCAAGTGATTTTTCCCAAACCCAAAACTTGGGTATTTATTGGGAAGGGAGCCTTGATCTCCCTTCTCCCATTATTGTAGAAGAATTGCATTTTCCCTCAATTTACTTTAATCAAAAACAAATTAAAATGCAAAGCAATCAACAAGCTCCAAGTGTCATATGGAGAGCAATGGTTGGTGAGGACCACCAAAGGGGGGAACCAAAACTCCTTGTTCCCCAAGCCAAACACCAAGACCGGTCCTTATATTTGACCGGTGCTGACCACGCCACATGGCTGGCTGGCAGCCTGCCTTGGCTGCTAAGGCTGCCTAGCGCAGCTGGCGCTTAGCACCAAGGTTGGGCTTGCCAGCCAGCCAGCTCGCACACGCATGCGAGTAACAAGCAGGCTACACATGCGTTGCGGGCTGCTGCTGAGTTGCGCTGCGAGTGTGCGTGTGCTAGCAAGTCCCAGCACTTGCTTGTGGCTGGTGCTGCTATGCCAGCAAGCACACATCGCCACAGCATACGCACGCTTGCACACTGATTGCGATGCTTGTGCTAGCGAGGCCCAGCAAGCACTTGCGTGCTGCTGGCCTTGCGATGTTGCGGGCTGTGGTGTGCGATGCCCAGCATGCTGCGATTGCTGGTGCTGCTATGCTAGCAAGCATGCACAGCCATGCACGCATAGCCACTACACACACACGCATGGCACGTAGCTTGCGATGCTCGTGCTGTGCGATGTGCGTGTGCTGGGCAATGCTAGGCACGCTGGCACACATGTGGTTGGTGACCTCGCCTAGCCTAGCACTCGCATGGCTAGGCCAATGCGAGGGTACGGCTTGGCTCGTACTTGTCACTTGCTTGATTCTACGTTTCGTCAAATTCTAAATTTGACTCGACTTGCGACGCTCGGTCTCGACGCTCTAAGCTCGATATCCGACGTCTTTGTTCGTAATACTCTAATGACTCATCCAATCCTTCGGATTGATTCGTCGCCTCGAATCGGTTACTCGATTGGGGTGTGACCCGAAGGGTTAAATCAAGATTAAGCTATAATATTAATTATACATTAATATTACTGATTGGAAGCGGCCTCCACCTAGGCATTCTGATCACCTGACCTCACTGAAGAATTAGCTTTCTAATAATTCCAAACCCTTTATCGGAATAATACACTTGCTGGAAGGACACCATTCCTTTCAATCTCCTACTTGTCCTTCCGGACAAGTGTGCAGATAGTGTATAGCCCATTTCCTATGTCACTTAATGTCTCTTCATGAACTATAAGGTAAGATTCTTCGTCATCCTTATTACGTCCAGAAGTGTTTCTCGATTCCCGAGTTCGACTGTCAATAAGCAGATGATTTCTAAAATCCGTCTGAGCACGACCATGCATTTTCACAGTCTCATTCTTCGAGAGGCCTTGTAAACAACAAAGACATGTTCCCGAATGTTAAAGGGGGACATTCCTAATCTTGTATTGTTAGCTTCCCTTACTAAGAGGACCTAGTTGCCCAAGTGTTGTCGTTATAATCCTCTTTTACGGCAGACGTTTGACAACATCAAAACAGACTAGTACTCAAACAAGAGAACTTACAACACTCACGGTCGAGGAAAAAGGTTCTGATAGCTATAATCAGAAATAAACTTATGACGATTTTTAAATCTCTTAAAGTACTCTCATAGGTCGATCCGGTATAGTTCTAAACTAATACCTGTGCAAATGATTTATGACAATCATGTCCTCGTAGCACAAGAAACGGTGCTATAAATCATACTACACACTAATCTCAAGTGGTCATTAATCGTCCATCATTTAAATGACCTTGATTAGGGATAGTTATCGATTGTAATATTCGATGTTCACTTAACAGGTGTTTCTTTATCCAAGACATGGTCTTGATACCCTGTTTTGAATATTCTTAGAAATCGAATGGACTCATTATTTAATTCTAAACCACAATTACAGAGTTTGTGGAATTTTATTAGTAAAATTTTATTCCACCATGAAACTTTTCAACGTTTCATCTTATGATAAATGGTTTTCCCCAAATGTTTTAAGAGTGATACTCTTCACAAAACATTTATAGAAATCACACCCATACTTAATATGCTTGATTTCTTTCATGCAATTGTGAATGTTGTCGTTCACTTATTGCATAGGTTTAGTTATTATTACTTTGCAAATCTTAGCACTACTAGAAAACACCTTATTTACGACGGAAAAAAATATGTCGAAACATCATGACAATCCGTCGGAAAAGGCAGTTTCCGACGGAATTCCGTCGAAAGATGTCGTCGGATTTCACTTTGTAGGAATTTTGGCTTTTTCTGAGGGATTTTCCGTCGGAAACATCCATACCGACGGAATTTCCGACGGATTAAAACTAGTCGGAGCCTAAGTTTTACCAAAATGGGAAGTCCGTCGCAAGCTTCCGACGAACTATATTCCGTCGGAAGGAGTTGAGCTTCCGATGGAATATTCCGTCGGAACCGTCTATCTTCCGACGGAATATTCCGTCAGAATCTAAGCTCCTTCCGACGGATTTTTCCGTAGGAAGCAGTTACATTTCCTACGGAAAAATCTGTCGCAATGTTCCTACGGATATTTTTCCATCGCAAGCTACCGACAGAATATTCCGTCGGAACATTATGCCCTTTGCGACGGATTTAAATTCCGTAGGAACTTTGCGACGGAAATAACGACGGAACTATTTCGAGTTTGACTATTTTCCTATGGCACATTGCTACCCTTTGATACCTATACTTCCTGCTTCTAATATTACGACAGAATAAAATTATTGGTTTTTGTGCAAAAATAATTATATATATATATATATATATATATATATATACTAATTCCAATGTGTACAGCCAAGTAATGTTGTCTAAAATTAGTACTAATAAACACTACGTAAATTAAAGCTAAGCAACTACGGGAGTGCCCTGGCCTGCTCCACCACTACCCGGGTCGTCGTCCATGGGATCGCAAAATGGAGGTCGCACGGTGGAACATGTGTCATTGGGGTAACGACTCATCATCCTCTCTTCCAACCTCTTCTCCATTTCTTCCATTTGGGCTCTTACTGAGGCTTGAACTCGGGCTTGCATCTCGAGTTCCATTTCTTCCCGAAGAGCCTGCACCCTGGTTTCCATCTGATCCTGCATCTGAGAAACAAGGGAGGGCGTGTACTGCATGGAAGATGTCGAAAGTCGAACCATCTGGCTGCCATAGTAAAGGTCAGCACTTCCGCCAAGTCCCTTCACACGTCCTTTTTTGTTCCGACCACCCACTGTTTCCCAGTACAGCTCATTCGGACTCTTTTGAATCCTTTGAGTGCTACTCCTCAACCCTCTTTTGGTAGGCCTCCTACAAGATAAACATATGAAAAGGAACAAACGAGTTAGTAAGTTATATAAATAAGCTTCAGGTACCATATTCATGAAAAATAAACCAAGTACCATGACATAGGTGACTTCTACTTAGCCCAATTACTTCATTTCTTAGAAAATGAGCTCTTTTTTTCTCATTCCATATCAATTAAACATAGTTTTAGGTGTTTAGGGCTTGAAACGACAAAAAAAAAAAAAAACAAAGTAACAAAGTTTTAGGTACAATATTCATGAAAAATAACCAACCAGGGCCTAAGTGACTTCTATTTTGCCCATTTTCTCTATTTCTTAGCTAATGTTCTCATTTCTCATCCAAACACGTCAAATGTACATAGTTTTAGGTGTCTAGGGCTTGAAATGCCAAGAAAAACCAACACATTAAGTTTTGGGAGCCATATTGATGAAAAACGCACCAAGTAGGGCCTAAGTGACTTCTATGTTGCCCATTTTCTCTATTTCTTAGCTAATGTTTTCATTTCTCATAAAAACATGTCAAATGTACATAATTTTAGGAGTCTAGGGCTTGAAATGCCAAAATAAACCAACACATTAAGTTTTGGGAGCCATATTGATGAAAAACGCACCAACTAGGGCCTGAGTGACTTCTATGTTGCCCATTTTCTCTATTTCTTAGCTAATGCTCTCATTTCTCATCCAGACATGTCAAATGTACATAGTTTAAGGAGTGTAGGGCTTGAAATGCCAAAAAAAACAACACATTAAGTTTTGGGAGCCATATTGATGAAAAACGCACCAACTAGGGCCTAAGTGACTTCTATGTTGCCCATTTTCTCTATTTCTTAGCTAATGTTTTTATTTTTCATAAAAAAAATGTCAAATGTACATAGTTTTAAGAGTCTAGGGCTTGAAATGCCAAAAAAAAACCAACACATTAAGTTTTGGGAGCCATATTAATGAAAAACGCACCAACTAGGGCCTAAGTGACTTCTATGTTGCCCATTTTCTCTATTTCTTAGCTAATGTTTTCATTTCTAAAAAAAACAAGTCAAATTTACATACTCTTAGGTTTCTAGGGCTTGAAATTCCAAAAAAACCCAACACATTAAGGCCTAAGTGAGTTCTATGTTTTTCATCAATACTTTTGGGAGCCATATTGATGAAAAACGCACCAACTAGGGCCTAAGTGACTTCTATGTTGCCCATTTTCTCTATTTCTTAGCTAATGTTCTCATTTCTCATAAAAACATGTCAAATTTACATAGTTTTAGGAGTATAGGGCTTGAAACGCCAAAAAAAACCAACACATTAAGTTTTGGGAGCCATATTGGTGAAAAACGCACCAACTAGGGCCTAAGTGACTTCTATGTTGCCCATTTTCTCTATTTCTTAGCCAATGTTTTCATTTCTCATAAAAACATGTCAAATGTACATAGTTTAAGGTGTTTAGGGTTTGAAATGCCAAAAAAATGCACAAAGAGGTTTCAGTACCATATTCATGAATAATGAACCAAGGAACTAAGTTTAGGGAATTTGTTACCGCAATTTCCTTAGCTGTGGGGTTTACTGGAACTGTGCCTTTCCCAGGCAGCTCCTTGAAGTGTTTCTTTAGAAATAGCTCAGGAGCTGTTGATAGCTGGCCCTTGTTCTTTGCCGCCTTTGATACAAAAAAATAGGAATAAACGTTAACCATGTCACACCCTTGTTACATTGAAATACATAAAAATGCCTTCTAATATAAGATATTTTTAAATAAACTTACCATCCTTTTTGCATGTTGGACAACTGACAACGAACCCTGAAAGTGGGTTCCTTGGACGGGTTTTTCCATAGAACCGCCCCTTCTGTTTTTCTTGTTTTGCGCCGACCTCGCCTTGTAAGTTGGATCCGTGGCAACAATGTTCATCATCTCCTTGTGGATCTCCTCACTCATCCAACTTCGCTTGGCTCCATTCATCTTGTGCGTGATGGTGTGGAACATGTCACGCAGGCGTGTTGCTACCCTCCTCCGAAATGTGAGCTTCAATAGCTCGTTTATCTGAGGCGCCCATCTGAATTGTGCCTGCAAATGATAAAATACAAAAGTTATACACAAAACTAAATCAATACAATAACTAAAACATGTATTAACCAAGACCAAAAAATATCATACGCTGAACAAGTTCCACCAGTGTTCCTTCGTAGCTGCAGGAACTTCTCCAAAGTTCCTCCAAGGGGCTCGGTAGTATCCAGTAATCGCACCGGATACCGCACTCCGAACCTTAAGATCATTAAACCTACAACAAACGGGGAACAACAATGTTAAACAAGTTCGAAAATAGTAATATAAGCCTTGTATCTCATCATCCATATCATGATATGTACGTACCAGAGCGTAGTAGGGTCCAAAGACGGGAGCTCTGACTCATCCCGTGACTCATCCCGTGTCTGATCATCTAGAGGAGTGGATGAGGTCGTCTGATCGTCACCCAAATCGTGTGCCTCTGCATCGAACATCTCCTCATCTTGGTCGTCATTGAAAAGGGCGCGGGAGGTCATTTTCTCTTTCCCCCTTGCTTCCTTCGACGATTGTCTACTTTTTCCACCCGCCATGACTACCTGAAATAGATGTTAGTAACATGACAAGATATTATAAATAACAAGTGCAGTGCAATGTAATAAGGCTTTTATACAAACAGTAAAAGTTTTACATAAGCCTAATTAATAGTTTGATTTTACATTAAGAAGCATACTGCTAAAGGAGATTAACATATTCTCCTACTCAGTAATCTCATCACTACTTTCACTACTAGAGTCATCAATACTATCATCTAATACTACATCGATGTCATCATCATCGTCACTATCACTAGAGCCGATACTAGATTCATCGTCTTCATCGCTTGAGATCACAAAGCCATCGTCATCGTCTTCATCATCATCATCTCTGGCGTAGTCTGGAATGTCATTCGGTGGGAAAAGCGTTGCATGTACTATTGGGGATGGTGATTGCAAAACTCTAAGTCCACCGGAGCATCAACCACTGACCTTGCTTGTGTGTTAAACACAGACCACCATTGAACTCGGTCCCGTTTCAGGCTAGGGTATGATGCGTAGTACACTTGAGTCACTTGGTAAGATAAGACAAATGGATCATACTTGGGGTATTTCTTAGTATGATTTACTTCGATTAGCTTGTATTGTTCGTGTATGTTCATTCCCCTACCACAATCCATCCAATTGCACTTAAACAAAATTCTCTTGTACTGTTTTTTGGGTCCCGTGTAAACAAGTTCAATTATGTCGTCTAAAATGCCGAAGTAATCTCCGCCATCCCCACTTGATACACACACACCATAATTCATGGAGGATTTGTGCTTGCCATGGGCATGTGTATGGAAATTAAATCCACCGACAAAAATCTGGCCCCAAGTACGAACTCGACTGAAGGGACGCATGCACAACGCTCGCTGGTCATCCGAATTTGGCTTCTCTTCGACCACCTATAAAGTTGTTGAATATCAACATCAAGGTTCATGAATTGAATGAACTGAAATGCAAGATGTAAAATTCATAATTATTTCACGGTTAGACTGCGTATATCACCTTGTGATGAAACCAATCGGAGAATTCAGCTTCGAAATTCTCCATGACTTCTTTTCTACGCAGGAAAGGTCGAGTACTAAGAATGTAGTCCTCAAACTTCCTACGAGGCTAAAGACACAATGTAAACCTACAAAGTCATCATTGTAATTGTTCGTAAATTTGAAATACACTGAATACCTAAACCTAATATACCTTTTGTATTCGCCAAGAATGCCGGTGTTTCGTAACACGAACAAATGTGCACACTCGAGTTCTTTGTCATCTAAGAACCGAGTTTTACCCTCATTTGACACACGACCACTATCCTCCTTGAACAACTCTGGTATTTCAGCGTCGTCCAATGTGGACTCAACGTCGGCATTCACATTTCGACCAAGATCTCGAGTTTTAGTGTCAACTGTCGACTGAAAGTAATTGGAGCAAAAGTTTGCTATCTCTTCAGTGAGATAAGCATTGCATATGGACCCTTCAACTCGAGCCTTGTTCCCAATTTTCCGTTTCAAATGGTTGAGGAGCCTGTAATTATAGTTATGTAACTGTATGAACAAGTGATTAGGATGTAAAACAAAGGATGTGAAATAAGGGTCTTTGATTTACCTTTCGAAGGGATACATCCATCTGTATTGTACAGGACCACATAACTTCCCCTCATACGGCAAATGTATAGGCAAATGCTCCATGGAGTTAAAGAATGCAGGAGGGAAGACCTTCTCAAGCTTGCAGAGGATCTCAGCTATGTTTTTCTCTAATCGCTCCATGTCACTAACTGATGTTTTATAGCAACAAAGTCGCCGAAGAATTGGCTGATCTCTGTAATTACATTCCAAATATCGCCAGGGAGCAATTCCCTCAAAGTAGTGGGCAACAACCTCTCCATGAACATGTGACAGTCATGGATTTTTATTCCGTGGAGCTTACATGCTTGCAAATCTACGCATCTGCTCAAATTGGAGGCGTAACCATCAGGAAACTGCAGCTGTTTAACCCACTCACATAAAACTTTTCTCTGAGCCTTATCAAGAGCGAATGGAGCCTTTGGCATGACCTCTTTTCCTTTATTATCCTCCTGAAGATGAAGTTGGGGACGTTTACAATATTTGGCAATGTCATTCCAAGCTGATAGCGTGTCACACGTATGCTTTTTCACATCCATTACAGTGTGAATTAACTGATCAAAGAAGTTCTTCTCAATGTGCATGACATCTAAGTTGTGACAAATGAGGAGATGCTTCCAATATGGGAGCTCCCACAGTGTGCTTTGCTTGAACCACCCCTTCTTTTCCTTTTTTAGCAGTTTAATTAAATCGGGTCCATCTGTAGCCTTCCGAAGGTCCTTAACACATTCCCATAGCTCCTCTCCTGACATGATGTGTGGAGGGGCACCTTTCTCTACTTTGTTTTTACAAAATGCAGTTTTACTATTCCGAAAAGGGTGATCTGTCGGAAGGAATTGTCGGTGGCAATCAAACTAAGAAACTTTACCACCATGTTCGAGCCAAAATGCTTTGCTCTTCTCCATGCAATGTGGATAAGCTTTCTTACCAGCTGTGACCCAACCAGACAACATGCCATAAGCCAGGAAATCACTAACGGTCCATAGGATGGCTGCTCGAAGATTGAAATTCTGTTTCATCGAAATATCATAAGTAGTCACTCCAACTTCCCACAACAATTTCAACTCCTCTATCAACGGTTGCATGTAAACATCCAAGTTGCCCTTAGGGTTTTTAGGACCAGGAACGAGCAACGAAAGGAACATGAATTGTCTTTTCATACACATTGAGGGAGGCAGGTTATAAGGGGTCAAAATGACAAGCCAACAAGAATATTGTCCCCCAAACTTACCATGAGGAGCAAAACCATCTGTACACAAACCAAGTCTCACATTACGAGGCTCGAAAGCAAACTTTGGAAAGCGACTGTCGAGGTGTTTCCAAGCTTCACTGTCACTAGGGTGTGCTGTGCCTTGAACTCGAGGATTTTTCGAATGCCATGTCATTTCCTCCGAAATGTTCTTGGTTGCAAACAGTCTTTGCAACCTAGGTGTGATCGGGAAATAAAACAGAACATTCAAAGGCACTAGGCTACCTTTGGAAGTCTGCTTGTATCGGTCGCTGCCACACACCCTGCATGCTGACAGCTGACCATCATCCTTCCAAAACAACATACACCCTTTCGGACATGCATCAATCTTTTGATGAGACAGTTCCAAACCCTTCACAATCTTCATCACCTCGTAGAAAGTGTCGGCCATATGGCTGTTGTTTGGAATCGCCTCACTTAGAAAAGAAGCAAACCCATCAACACATCTGTGAGGCAAATTATACTCACACTTTAGACTAGTGATTCTAGCGGCCATCTCTAACACAGACAAAGAACTCCCTCCGTATAATGGCCTTTTAGAAGCCTTCAACAAATCCAGGAAATGCTTAGCTGTTGCATTAGGTTCCTCCTCTGATGATAAAACACTAGCCTGATTTGAGGGCCCCTGATCTTCAGTATGACCAAAAGCATCGAGAACCATGTCACGATATTCATTGGACCACCGTTCGGGAACTCCCGGATACCCTTCCCCATGACACATCCACTTATAGTAGTTAGGTATGAAACCCTTGCGATACAGATGAATTTTAACCGTATCCGCATTCCAAAGGCGTTTGTTCTTACATTTAACATATGGACACCTAACTTCATTCGGGTTACTACTCTCGGGATGATCTGTGACGTACTGAATGAATTCATCAACTCCTTTTACAAAATCTGGGTTAATACTTTGCCCAACCATCCTTTCATACATCCAGCTACGTTCTCTTCGTTTCATGATTACAACTTCTACGCAGCTCACGCATATGTACAATCACATTAGTCATAAAACGTATTTCGTAGTCATTATCAACCAAAGCGTTATGGAAATGCAAATGAGATTTGAAATGCTTCGAAAGGGTCCTTATCACTCCAACCTAACCCATCCTTGTACGTTTATTCTCACTAGTGAATGTAACCCAGGTTTTCAATTCTATGGAAAATCCGCCAGCATTTCCCTACAGTTCTCCAAGTACACGATGTAGGCGATTAAACACACCTACATATGTACCTAGAGAACAAGGTAAAGAAATGCATTAAAAGGAAGGATTTTCCCTAGAATAAAAAACAAGGCTTATATTCACCACCTAAGTGAGAATAAGCGTACAAGGACAGTCCCAACCGGGGACTATTCAAGACATACTCCTAATGTGTATGCCTTGAACGGGTATCTAGGCATATGAATATGCAAATGATTCATTTATTATATATATATATATAAAGTGAAGGACACATGCATTTTACTAAACAGAGATATATCATAATTAAACTACACTAAGCAAATAAATAAGCACGCTTATTAAATATTGTATTAAACATTATATCAAACAAAAATATTAAACTAAATACACTAACATACACTTTATTAAACTAAACTAAACTAAATTTAACTAAACTAAACTAAACTAAAATAAACTAAACTGACATAAACTAAACTAACATACATTATTACCCTAAACTAAACCAAACTAAACTAACACGTTATAATACAATAATTTAACTTAAATAAACTAAAACTAATCTAACATATCACAACACAAACACATTCATTTCAAATATTTCAACAAATTAAAATATAAATACAACAAATTGTAAATACAATAACTAAAAACAATTATAAACTAACATATATCTACACACCATTAGGATCTAACATGCCAAGTATAAACTAAATTTATAAATTTAGCTTTTAAATACTTTCTAACCTGTAGATCTTAAGTTGTTATTGCCAAAGAACCAATTCAATCTACAAATGCTACAAATATTCAAATTACAAAAAAAAAATAAACAAAAAATAAAAGTATAAACTAAATTTGTAATTTTAGCTTTTAAGTTTATGCTTGCATTTTGTATAAAAAAATTAATAAATGATAGATGTGAACTTATATTAAAAAATAAACAAAAAAAAAACAAATCAAAAAACCCAGACAGTACTTGTTGGCGGCGGCGGCTGGGGGCGTGGTGGTTGCAGACCGGCCGGCGGGTGTATCAGGCTGTGGGGTTGGTGGTTGTTAGTAACAACTCCGATAAGCCCTAGGTGACATGGTGGTGGTTAGGGTTTTTTCGAAAAAAAAAAATTAAACCAAAATTGCTCACTTACCGGCGGCAGTACAGCAGCGGAGTGGTGGTCCGGCGGCGATTTGCTTCTCCTTCTTCCTCTTCCTATTTCTTGCTCTCCCTTTCTCTCTCTATGTTTCTGTTTTTTTTTATTCTGTGTCTGTGAAACTCGACTTTTTTTTTTAATTGTTTTTCAGTTCCGACGGAACTTATTCCCTTGGAATATTCAGGTATTCCGTCGGAACCTAAATATTCCGAGGGAATAAAATCCGTCGGAACGTTTCCGAGGAAATATTCCGTCGGTAGAGAACTTTTCCAACGGATTTTTCCTATAATTTCGATTTCCGCCGGAATTTTTGAATTTTTCAAGGGAATTATATTCCGTCAGAACAATTCCCTCGGAAATAAGCCTATTTCTAGTAGTGTAGCATCTTCATTATGGAACATGATTAGGGGATTTTTCTCCCACCAATCGGAATGCGCCACGTGGGCCAATCAGGTCATGCCAAGTGTCCCCCAGTTGGACCTCTCAGGGCTTGCCACGTGGCACACGCTTATTCGTCCACCCTGGACCTATTATGTCATGACACGTGGCATACTCCATGCCTAATGGAGAAGTCGGCCACCTAGGCCCAACTTCCGAGGGAAGCCCAATCAGCCCAAGGTTAACCTAAACCTAGGATTGGCACGTTTCCCGAGGTTATAAATACCTCCCTTAATCCTCATTAAGGGGGATGACGCATATTACACACATTAAACACTCTCACCTAGAGAGACCTAATCACTTTAATTTCCGCATTAATTACTCCTTAATCAAGTACTAACTTGACCGTCGGAGGCGGATCTCCAATCATCCGGAGCATCCGTTTGTTTTGCAGGTACAGGCGTCCGGTTCCAGTCTCGGAATTGTAACTCTCCCGCAGGACATCAGAAAACCCCGAAACATTTTTGGCGCCGTCTGTGGGGAGAGTACTTCTGAGATGGCATCCACGTTTGTACCGGCTCCTGAAGAGAGACGTCCTCTGGACGACCCTCTAGTTCAGTCGAACCACGATACTGAGAATGAATTTGAAGTTGAAGCTCACACAGCTTCAGACGGGACCCTAAGGGCCCGACGTACCCGTCATACCGAAAGGAGGGAACGGGAACATCTTCAAACTGGAAGTGAGCCAGCAGGCGCACCGCCTGTTCGGCAGCAGCCGACTGATGGGTCTACTCCCATCACAAGGAACGAACTCATGACCTTCATGAGGGACTTCAAGGGAGAAATTCAAGAGTTGATCAACAAGAAGCCGCCTGCTCTGGACAAGGAGCAGTCGGCTAAGAAACCCTCCACTTCACGGAAGAGGAAGCCAGTTCAAGGGCGAGAGGCGACCCCTCATCCTAAATCTAGGAAGTGGGAGCCGCCTGCCCTTGATTTCACAAAATACCGTTTTCCTACTCCAGGAAAGAGGAAACCTGTTCGTCATATTCAGGCGGACGGCTCAAGGAAAACATACACAAATGCTCGGCTATTGCTAGAGCAGAAGAAGAGTGACCGATTGTCAGAGTCGGTCTCTACTTCAAACTTCCAAGACAGTCTGCGCAATACCTCGATGAGGCATACTCAGTCGTATCATGAGAGTCAGTCAGGCGGCACCTCCCGTCAGTCCGGCTTTCATAGCGACCAGGCGGTACCAAACTTACCGTTTGTACCGCAACAACAGTATTTTTTGCAGCCACCTCCGTTTGGTGGGCATGCAGCAAAAAATGTCCAACCTATGGACTGGCAGCTACGGTTGCTTAGACTTGGCGAACAGCCGTCGGCCTTCTCCAAGGAAATTACTGAAGCCGTTCAGCCGGCCAAAGTGAAAAATGTATTAGTAGGCGCCTATGACGGCACTACTAACCCAGAAGACCATCTGATGGCATTCACCAACCTGATGTACCTTCAAGGGTTGGATGATCCCACTTGGTGCAAGTGTTTCCCAGCGACTCTCAAAGGAATCGCACAACAATGGTTCGGCAACCTGCCGACTGGTTGTGTAAATAACTTCAGGACGCTTGCTTACTTATTCACCTCCAACTTCGCCATGAACATCCTTGCGAAGAAGACGACCCTTGATTTAGGAACGATTCAGCAGGGCGAGAAGGAGGGGCTT
This sequence comes from Chenopodium quinoa, assembly GCF_001683475.1. Lineage (NCBI taxonomy): Eukaryota > Viridiplantae > Streptophyta > Magnoliopsida > Caryophyllales > Amaranthaceae > Chenopodium > Chenopodium quinoa. Next base: position 4,829,330 of record NW_018745286.1, on the reverse strand, counting down.
CGTTCTTACATCAGGCGGTTTAACCTGATGAGAATACAGATTCAAGGGTTACCGGATGAAGTAGCCTATACTGACTTTTTCAGAGGTCTCAAAGACGGGTCGACCTTCAAATTTGATTTGGTCCGAAAGAGGGTGGCGACTCTTCAAGAGGCCTTGATTGAAGCGGAAGCCTATATACAGGCGACTGATCTTTGTAGTACGGTAAAACAGTCAGACGGGAAAAGGTCCGACAAAAGAGAAGGACGACAGAAACAGTCGTCAAACAAAGATGAGAAGAGAAAAGAGGTCTGGGCGGCTGATTCCTCTAAACAGCCGGCCCAGAAGAAGAAAAAAGAATTCAAACCATACTCCCCAAAGTATGCGTTTAACAAGGATAGCCAATTTATCCTAAAGGAAATCAAGGGACGGATCTCAATTGAGAAGCCGGTCCCCATGAAGGGTTCTGCAAACAACCGGAACCAAGAAAAATTCTGTGATTATCATGAAGATGTTGGTCATCACACCAATGAATGCATTTGTCTCATGCGGTAGCTGGACCGCCTGGCTGAGCAAGGTGATCTTGACACTTATGTTAAGAAATCTACGGGGAACACTTCCTCGAAAAAGCAGTCGGCCAAAAAGAATTAACAGGCCGACAGCTCCGATACAGATGATGCAGTCGTCTACACCATTGCAGGCGGCTTCTCAGGAGGCGGCCCCACTATTAGGGGCAACAAAGACAATATCAGACGGCTAGATGTAAATTCCGTTCACCAAGAACGGCCCTCCAAATATTCATTTCCTGAGATTGTCATCACTAAAGAAGATCTAGGAGGGGTAAGAGGGTCGCATGACGACCCTATCGTTATTGAATGTAAAGTGGCCAACCAGAGAGTTGGCCGAATCCTCATAGATACCGGAAGCTCCTCATATCTCATCAGTAGCAAATGTCTGTCGAAACTAAAATATCAGACTGATTGCATACATCCGGCATCCCACCCTTTAGTAGGGTTTGGAGGAGGAGGAGTCCACCCAGTGGGACGAGTAGATTTACCCATCCGCCTGGGTGAAAAAGGGGAAGGACGACACATGGTAGTCCGGTTCCTGGTAGTAGAAGAACTCTCGGCCTACAACATGATTCTGGGATGACCAACCCTGAATAATTCCAAGGCTGTTATAATCCCATCTCTTATGTTGCTCAAGTTTGAGAGGGATAATGGAACAGTCGGGTCCCTAAGGGGAGATCAGAGGATGGCCCGAGAGTGTTATCTCTCGGATGTCAAGCCCACTGTTATGGCCGCTGGGTCGAGTGGTGGAAAAATAGACCTTGATAATGTCAAGGAGAGTGCGCCTGTTCAAGAAGCAGGCAGCAAGAAGAGAAAGGCATCCCAGACGGGGGCCGCAAGAAAAGACAGAAAATAGCAATCATTGGCAGAGGAGCGGTCGGATGAATTCCTCCCTCAGCTGGCTGGTGAGCATACGGACCTGATCTTAGATGACTCGCGTCCTGACAGAACAGTCAAAGTTGGGACGACTGCTCTAAGGGTCCTTGGTGACGACTTTCACAAACTATTGAAAGAATACAAGGACATCTTTGCATTCGAAGTCCATGAAATGCCAGGCATCAGTCCTAATCTGGCGGTACATAAACTGGCCGTGGATCCGAAAAAGAAGCCGGTAAGGCAGAAGAAGCGGAACCATGGAGAAGAAAGAAGTCAGGCGGCAGCCGCCGAAGTTAAAAAATTACTTGATGCATGGTTCATCCGGCAATGTTACTTCCCAGACTGGGTTGCAAATGTGGTGCTTGTTAAAAAGCCGAATGGCACCTGGCGAATGTGTGTAGACTACACAGACTTAAACAAGGCGTGCCCCAAAGACAGTTACCCTCTACCTAAAATTGATAACCCGGTCGACTCAACAGCCGGCCATGCTTTGATGAGCTTTATGGACGCCTACTCTGGTTTCCATCAAATTCCTTTATGGAAGAAATATCAGGAGAAGACGGCCTTCGTCACTGATCAAGGGTTATACTGTTACACGGTCATGCCGTTTGGTCTTAAGAATGCCCCGGCCACTTTCCAGCGAATGATAAACACTGTGTTCTTTGATCAGATTGGGAGAAATGTCGAGGCATATATTGATGATATGATTGTCAAGTCTAAACTTCAGCAAGATCATCTTTCGGACCTCCGAGAAACTTTCGCCACACTCAGGCGGCACCATGTCATGCTCAATCCCAAGAAATGTGTCTTTGGAGTTGAGTCTGGGAAATTTCTCGGATTCCTTATCAATTAGAGAGGAATAGAGGCAAACCCTGAGAAGGTGCAGGCGGTCATCGACATGCAGTCGCCTCGTACCATCCGAGAGGTTCAGAAGTTATGAGGTTGTCTGGCAGCCTTGGGAAGATTTCTAAGCCGATCAGGCGACAAATGCCTGTACTTTTTCCAGGCAATTAAGAAGAAGGCAAGGTTTGAATGGGGGCCGGATGCTGAGGCTGCCTTCCAGAAATTGAAAGTTCACTTGCATTCCTTGCCGAGGCTGGTCAGCCCTTTACCCAAAGAAGTACTTTACATGTACCTGGCCGTCTCTGATCATGCGTTAAGCGCTGTTCTTCTTGCTGAAAGAGACGGCTGTCAGCTCCCGGTCTACTTTGTCAGTCATGTACTGAAAAATGCCGAGTTGAGGTATCCCTTAGTGGAGAAATTTGGTCTTGCACTCTTCATGGCTGTTAAAAAATTGAAGCCCTACTTTTTGGCACATGCAGTCGTCGTGTATACAGATCAACCTATCAAGCGGCCACTGACCACCATGGAGTCGTCAGGCCGAATGATCAAATGGGCCATAGAAATACAGAGCCTCGAAGTTACTTTCGAGCCTAGAAAAGCAGTGAAGGGGCAAGCCTTTGCTGACTTTATTGTTGAGATGACTCGTCCCCCTAATTCTCGAGATCCAGACCAAGTCTGGAAGGTATATGTGGATGGAAGCTCTACATCAAATGGTTGTGGAGCAGGCGTCATATGTCAGTCGCCAGAGGGCGACAGGTACGAGTATGCTCTACGCTTCAGTTTTCAGGCCTCAAACAATGAGGCAGAATATGACGCTTTACTAGCTGGAATCCGCATGTGCAAGGCGGCAGGGGCACGAAAGATAGACGCCTGTTCCGATTCACAATTGATAGTGAGTCAGTATAATGGCGAATACGAAGCAACTCATCCGGCCATGATCAAGTATTTACAGGCGGTACGACAGGCGGTCGGATCCCTTGAAGATTTTCGTCTGACTCAAGTGCCGAGATCAGAAAACAACCAGGCGGATGCACTTTCAAAATTAGAATCATCCGCTTCTTGTGATACTCCTCGAACTGTTTTTTGGGAAGTAATGGAGAAGATAAGCATCGAGGAAGACCCTATTGGAATCCTAGACAGAAGCTCAACCTGGATGGATCCAATCAGGGCATATCTGAAACACGGTTCCCTGCCGGATGATCATCAACAGGCGGCAGCACTGAAAAAACGAGCAACCAGTTTTGAAATGATAAAGGGAGAACTTCACAAAAGGGGGTACCTTCAACCCTTCTTGAAGTGTGTTACTCCAGAAAAGGGGCGAGAGATACTAGACGATCTTCACTCTGGTTACTGTGCTTCCCATATAGGCGGTAGGACGCTTGCTCAACGGGCAAGGCGGCAGGGCTACTTTTGGCCTACTTTAGAAGCAGATGCAATGGAGATGGTGAAAAAATGTGACAAGTGCCAAAGGTTTGGCAAGCTAATTCACCGTCCGGCTACTGACCTCACTACCATACATAGCCCACTACCGTTTGCTATGTGGGGCATGGATATTCTGGGTCCATATACGCCTGCTACAGGCGGAAGGAGGTACATACTTGTTGCAGTCGACTACTTCACTAAATGGGTAGAGGCGGAGGCTGTAAAGGGAATCAAGACGAAGGATGTAATTTCATTCATTTGGAAAAATGTCATCACTCGGTTCGGGGTTCCCATGTCTATGGTTTTTGATAATGGTCCCCAATTTGAGACGCCTGTTCTCAAAAGCTGGTTGGGTGACCAAGGAATTGCACACTACTTTGCATCTGTCGGCCGTCCACAAGGAAACGGCCAGATAGAAGCCTTTAATAAAATCATCTCAGACGGTCTCAAGAAAAAGATTGAACGAGCAGGCGGCCTATGGGCGGATGAATTACCACATGTTCTCTGGGCCATTAGGACGACTAAAAAAGGGGCGACTGGAGAAACTCCATTCCTCCTAACTTATGGTGCGGAAGCTGTTCTTCCAATAGAACACTACGAGCCGACTCTTCGAGTAATGCTATATGACGAAGAGGCAAACTGGGAAGCCATGCGCCTGGCATTAGACTCACTCCCTGAAAGGAGGGGCAATGCTGTCTTGCGCCATGAAATTTACCGCCTGAGAATGACTAGATCATACAACAAAAAAGTACACAGGCGTCCACTCAAAGTGGGGGACTTTGTACTTAGAAAAATGGAAGCAGTTGGTAGGGCTAATGAGTCTGGCAAACTAACTCCCAACTGGGAAGGACCCTACCGAATCTGTGAAGAGGTCAGGGACGGTACCTACCGTCTGGAAACACCATACGGACAACCGTTGCCTCGAACTTGGAATGTAGATAATCTTAAGAAATATTTCTTTTGCATGATGTAAATAGTCAAGGGCTACTTAATAAAAGTTTGCTGTTTCATTCAATTTTGTACTAAGAGGGGCACGCCTACTAACAAACAGTCGGCTACTCTCCATATTTAGTTTACATTTTTACCTAAGAGGGGCATGCCTACTGACAAACAGTCGGCTACTCTCCATGTTTAATTTTTATTCTTACTTAAGAGGGGCACGCCGCTTGTTTCACTCAACCGGCTACTCTCCCATAATACAGTTCACCAAGAACTATGAAAGGCCCATGGATAAAATGATCAGACCAGGCGTCAAGCCAACTGATCAAAATATAAAAATTCAATTCGACCTGTCCCAACGTTATAGCAGGCGTCCGACGGCATCCATCCGGATGAAATTCGTCGCAGAGAGAAGCTCCCTTTTGGGTGGAACATTGTTCTATAAAATCATTCCACGACACCTATACGACTGTCTAAACAAGACAACCACGTAGCTGTTTCCCGGACAAGGATACCTCTCACTTAACTGACTAATCAGGTCAAACAAGTGTTCGCAGTAACCATCCGTGTCAACCAACCGACTGGACTACTTGGGATAAGAACAGTCGGTATCTTATGAGTTGATAGCCAACAAACATTGGCGAATAAAGGGGAGCAACCGGTACCCACCGCTTGAAACCTCTACTACTCAGTCACTCGGCGACTAGGTAACAATCATGTTTACTTGGTCACTCCTTAAAAATTTAGTATGAAACTAAAAAGGTGTTCATACAGCACCTGTTCACACTAGATTAAATGTGGCGGGGAACAGTCGGCCTAGATTGCCTAAAGTCTCTAGCCTAAAAACATGACAGGTAGGAAACCACTTTCCTACTTGGTTAATTTTACAAATGACAGGACCGCCTGCCTAAAGGGGATCCAGTCTTTAAAATGGGTCGAATACCGATTGGATAAATGGCCGACTGATCGCCTAGCCTGGTAACAGACAACCAGTCGTCCAGGGGCATAGGCGGCGTGACTAACTATCCGTACCTGTCTGCAACTATCGGCCATGTAAAACAGTCGGTATAGTGTGCAATTGGATATCAGAATATTCAATACTTAAACAAATTTGAAGCAAAACAAAAATATTCATTAAAAGGAAGCCGGTCATTAAAGACCGGCCAAATATTCAGAGCCCCGGCCCCCTGGCCGGGTAAATACAAACAAACGACACGCAGGCCATGGAAAGAAGACATAAAGCTTAAGAAGGGGGCAAATCTTCAATATTAGCAGCTGCCGCCTGGTCAGCACTCTTTTTGCTGGACTCGGCTTCAGCTGCATCCTTCTTCGATGCATTACCCCCAAGCGGCACAAGCGCCACTACCGGCTGCTCCTCCTCCTCCAACGCCTCGTCCTCAGCAGCCGCCAGGATCTCTTGATTATATCTATCAGAACACTGGCGGTACGTTTTTTCCCAGGAGGAAAAGTCGGCATTGGGGAAGAGGCGGCCCCAAGTCATGCGCTGGATTTTAGCAGAGTCTTCCATCATCTCCCGGACTAGCTCTTTCTTTTCTTGCTCGGCCTTTTCCGAGAGCTCCTGAGTAAGACTCTTCTCCTGGGTCACCAGGCGTTCCTTAACAGCCGCCAAGGATTTCTCCAAGGTGTCGTATGAGGACATCTTTTGGCGAAGAGGTCTCAGCTCGGCCTTGAGATTGTTGATGGTCGCCTCCAGCTCGCTATTACTCTTCTAGGCCGCCTCTAACTGAGCCCGGATAGCGGCGGTAGCCTGCGCCTGATAATAAAGAATATCAATTGTCAGAACCTCATTTTGGGCAATTTGAAACATTGCCTTATCACAGTCAGAGGCGGCCATAGCTTTTGCAGCCTTTACCTCTTTGTTCTTCCTGTCAAGCAGCTTACGGAGGCCGTTTACTCGGAGAAGGGCCTAAGTAAAAAGGGGAACAGGCGTTAGTTTCCAAACAAACAAAAAAAAAAAAAAAAAAAAAAAAAAAAAAAAAAAAGAGGCGTCCTGGAATTCAAATACTCAAAAATATGTTAAGTATACCTCAGCAAGGACTCCTGCAATCCCGTCTAGGTCAAGGGTGCCGACACCCCTGACCGCCTCCCTTTCAGCTGGAGGAACGACCTTGATCATAGACTTGGCCACCTCGACCAAGTCAGGCTCCTGAGGGCCGGCTGCATTAAGCATAGACAAATGGATTAGACCTAGTAAAGAAGGGAGCAAGTCTAAAATTTACAAGGACAACTTCATACTTCTAGGCGGCCCAATTGGAGTTTTGGAAGGAGTGGCCGGCTGTTTCTCAGCCGCCGCATGTTTCCTGGCAGAACTAGGAGAGCTCGCAACAGTCGTCCTCTTGGCCTTGGAGTCCGGCTGTTGGGAAGAAGAAGCTCTTGGAGCGCCCGTCTAAAAAAGAAGAAAAGAGTCAGTATATGCATAAACACAACTCCAAAAAGAGAGTGAAAGGTTCGAAGCCCACCAAGGGTGCCCCCTTGTTGGGGGAGTCGGCTGAAGACTGTTGCATGATGGAGGCCCGCAACATAGCCGCCGCAGTCTTGGAGGCGGTAATTTTGCTCATGGCGTCCGCTGCAAAAACAAATAGCAAAGTTAATAAAAGTCATAACAGAAATGCATGGAACAACAGAGTATTCGACAGGCCGGCTACCTCTTGAGCACCGGCTGCTGAGGCCACAGGCGGCCAAAAAGTACTCGTCGTAGAGCCATTTGAAGCTCGGGACGTAGTGCAGGGGTACTTGCTCTCGTACCCCTGAAGTAGAGTTCACCTTCGATTCTACTTTGAAGAATCCTTTATCTAGGATCTCTTTCTTAGCCTTGGGGGGAACAGGCGGCATGCTGCGGCCGCCTGCAAGAAAGGGCGGATTCCTGTTCCACCTGTTGAAGCGCTTGTTCAGCTCTGTGTCTGAACTCTCAATGATAAGGAAGGTGCTCCGCCAGTCCTTCCATTTGTTTGCTTTACCTCTTGTCATGAGGTAGCCCCTGTGGCTTGTCAATTGATACCAGCCGGTACCGCCTGCCTTAGGGGTCCGGCTGAGGTAGTTCATGTGGGCGAAAGCCTCGAAGTTCGGCTCCACCCCGTGCAGTTCGCACCCGGCCACAAAGCCGAGTACGTTGACCCAGGAGTTCGGGGCTAACTGCCATAACCCCAACTCATACCCATCCAAGATCCGCAGAACAGCCGAATGTAGTGGGAAGCGCAGCCCAGCCTTGATGGCCGCCTCGTAGCAGCCAAAGCAGGCGCCATCACAACTAGTACCAGCCGGCCAGACGACTATGTCTTCTGGATCCGGCACGAACACTAAAAAGTCGGGGCCCATTGTGTGGTTTGCGATAAAGCTCCCCACTTTTTCTTGCATGGCCGTGATCCGGCCCCAAGGTACCGTGCAGTAGTAGGGGTAATTTTGCTCTCGGTGAGAGGCGGATGGCTCCGCCCAATTGTCCCCCTTCTCAACTGCGTGAGAAAGCCTCGCCTCTTGTAGGCGATTGTTTTTCTCTTCTGTGTCCAGAGAAGCATGGCCAGAAGAGCTAGACTCGGATTCGTCCTCTGACGAGTCCGAAGAGGACGACTCCTCCCCTCTCCCAGAGGGGCCCGCCTCCTCTCCTTTAAAAGGAGCAGGAGAGAATGTAGAATTGTCAACTGTAAAATGGGAAGGGGTCACTTTGACTCCTCCCTCAGAACTGCCGGCTTTCAAGCCGCTTTGTTTCACTTCCACATGTGGCGCCTGGTCAGATGTTTCACTAATCGGCACCTGGTGGGAGGAGCCGTCAGAGTTCGAGATCCTAGCCGTCTTTTTTGTTCTGGCCATCATGTTCTGCATAGACACAGATACAATCGGAATTTGTATAAAGGGCAAAGATGGGTCCAGAAAAGGGCAGGCGACACTCCTAGTCCTAGATTCAGCCGTCCCCGGTGACCGGCTGATCGCTAACCTAGGTCGTGTCGTGTGCTTCCGTGGTGCCATTTCAAAAAAGAATAAAGTAAAGAGAAAATTAAGAGTAAGAGAACCGACGGTTACCTGAACGAGTGACGATTGATGAAGTTCTGAAAATCCTTTGCAGTCGGCTTGTCAGAGCAGGCGGTAGGCAGAAAGGGTCCAAAATGTCAGAGCAAGTTCAGGGGTCCGAATGTTCTCTCACAAAGTTCTCAAGTGTGAAAATGACCGAAGGCAACACTCCCTTATATAGGCGAAGTGAGAAGGCGAAGGGTCACTTCCGGAATTCAAAATTTGGGCGGGAGAATCTCTCGGCCTTTCGCCGAGTGACACCTGTAGCAGGTCGTCGCCTGTTACAGGGCAACACCTGTCACAGGTAACACGTGACCAGTCACGTGCCACCCGTGAGGGGAAAATGATTAGGGGATTTTGCTCCCACCAATCGGAATGCGCCACGTGGGCCAATCAGGTCCTGCCAAGTGTCCCCTAGTTGGACCTCTCAGGGCTTGCCACGTGGCACGCGCTTATTCGTCCACCCTGGACCTATTATGTCATGACACGTGGCATACTCCATGCCTAATGGAGAAGTCGGCCACCTAGGCCTAACTTCCGAGGGAAGCCCAATCAGCCCAAGGTTAACCTAAACCTAGGATTGGCACGTTTCCCGAGGTTATAAATACCTCCCTTAATCCTCATTAAGGGGGATGACGCAGATTACACACATTAAACACTCTCACCTAGAGAGACCCAATCACTTTAATTTCCGCATTAATTACTCCTTGATCAAGTACTAACTTGACCGTCGGAGGCGGATCTCCAATCATCCGGAGCATCCGTTTGTTTTGCAGGTACAGGCGTCCAGTTCCAGTCTCGGAATTGTAACTCTCTCGCAGGACATCAGAAAACCCTAAAACAGAACACTTTCATAATAAGATGATAAAATTTTGAGAGTGTTATGGATTATATGCGTGATATATTCATTTTACATAGAGATTTAATGATTTAATTTGTTTTATCTTTTTAGCCTAAGTATAAATACGTTTTGTTTTAGGAAGTTAAGCACGTTTTTACACTCTTACTTAATTTTCGGATTTAATCGAAGCTTTTGTTAATACTCTTACTTTCCCTCTCTACACTCTTGAGATTTATACAATTCATCATTTCCGTTTATTTTGGTAACGATTTCTTTCCTTTTTATTCTCAGTAATTTAATTGCTTTGATTAATTATGTCTTGCTTAATTGCTTTGATTAGTTAAGATTTAATTATGTGTGAGTAGTTTAATTCTAGGGTTTGTGGGGATCCATAAATAATATGAAGGGGTAATTTATTATTGTTGATTGTCAATGCTTGATTGATTTCCTATTGATTGATTTAATGATATGCAATTAGATTAGGCCTGGATTAATTGTATGAGTTATGCAATATTGATTCGAGATTCGAGAGCTGAATTGATGTTTAGGCTTAGTTTCAATAGGCAGGATAATTTATAAATGGTTAAGTCAAGATTCGAGAGATGAGATTTAATACCGGTAGATTAATTTTGTGATTGTAATACCACTACTAGAAAAGAGGCCATTTCCGACGGCCAAATTCCGTCGAAAACACCCGAAATTCCGTCGGAACGGGTTGTCGGAACACCCTTTGTAGGTAAAACGGTCTATTCCGTCGGAATAGTTTTTTCCAACGGAAATAATTCGCCGGAAGAGGTTTTCCGGTACCGGAAAGTCCGTCGGAAATTTCCGTCGGATTTGAAATCCGACGTAAATTTCCGACGGAAATTCCGTCGGAAACTCCAAAAAAAAAGTAAAAAAAAAACCCACGCATCACCCCTACCAGCCCCAACCACCCTCATCCACCCACCGCCACACTTACCCCTTACTCATCCACCAACCGCCACACCTACCCCTTACCCTTACTCATCCACCACTACCCTTAGCCACTACCACCGAACCCTAACCCTCCTCCTTAACCCTTACCCACCACCCACACCACCGAAGCCTAACCCAGATTCACATACCACCACTGAACCCAGACCCAGATCCTCCCCAAACCTAGCCCAGATCCTCCTAACCCAGACCCACCCACGCCTCCCCACACCACCAGCTACCACCACCATCTACAACTCACCACTGAAACCACCATTCCCCACCCTCCCCAACCAACACCGAAACCCACCTAAATTCACCACCCATACCCAACACCGAAACCCACCCATTAAACATAAAAAAAAAAATCGAAAAAAACAACCCAAAAAACATCAAATATCTAACAACAAATTAATGAAAAAAAAAACCGAAAAAAAAAACAAAAAAAACAAAAAAAAACCGAAAATACAACAAATTAATTAAAAAAAAACAAGATACATACCTTAATTCGACCACACAAAACCTTGTAACTGGGTTTACGAGGCCAAATTCGACCATGAAAACTCTAGATCTAGAGTTTTTATGGTCGAATTTGACTTGAAAACCTTGATCGTACTTCAACCCTACGAATTCGCCCATACACAAACTAAAAAGAAAAAAAACGAAACAGAAACGAAAAAGAAAAAAAAAACGAAACAAATTGAAAGGGAAAAGGACGAAGGAGGACGAACAGAGAAACGAAGAAATAAAGAAGAAGAGGAAAGAAAAGAAAAAAGAGAATGAGGAGGAGGAGTAAGAAAAAGAAAAAAAAGAACATGAAATGAAAGGGGAGAGAAAAGAAGAGGCGACCAGGAGGAGAGAGAAAGAGAAGAGAGGAAAGATGGAGAAAGAAAGAAGAAGAAAAGGGGCCGACTACTAGAAAAGGGGGGTAGCTCGTTTTAGGGTTAGGTTTTTTTTTTTATTTATTTAATACAAAATTCCGACGGAAATGGTTCAAAATCCGTCGAAAATATTCTGACGGAACTTAATTCCGTCGCAAATTTCCTACAGATTTAAATTCCGACGGAAAGTATTTACTTTCCAACGGATTTTCCCTCGGAATCTAAATATTATCCGAGGGAATTAAATTCCGTCGGAAAATTCCGACGGAAATCCATATCCGTCGGAAAGTTCCGACGGAATATAAATCCATCGGAAATTTCGTTTTTTCCGACGGATTTTGGTGTCCGTCGAAACACATCCGTCGGAAATGGACCTTTTTCTAGTAGTGTACGTGGCAAAAGCCCTATACGATCTGGTTAATTGATGCATTGATGATTGATTGTTTTGTTGTACCTTGGAATATTATTTATTGGCGAACCTCTACCCTAGGCCTTTTATTATTGTTTTCCTCCCTTAATCAATTTGCTTTAGTTTAATTATCAGTTTAATTCTCATTAAAAATAATTTAGTTACTTGATAATTTAGATTATTTTAATTAATTAGGAATAGAAAGACTTGTTTCCCTGTGGATTCCACCCTACTTCCCTATCTATTTTAGTTAGTGGTTTTAGGAATTACTTTTGATTAGGTGATACGACTTTAGCATGTCAATGTGATTTAAGATTTATTGTCCAAGTGATGGCTCCCACTCATTTTAATGATTTGAGATCTTCAAATTGACAACCTACAATCATCAACATTCAACAACGAACTTTCCATTGAACAACTTTCTTTATTATTCCCTTTAAGGCAACAAAATTCTCAATACATATTTCAGTAGAGTTCCTGATGGTGCTCTGCTCGGATTTCATTCCAAACAGCTCACAATGATTTGGGAGACCCTAATCACTTGTGATTAAGGAAATTTACCTTAAATTTCCGCACATTATACATGGATGCGCGTCCATGTCACCATTCTCAAGCCACGACGCATTCTAGCTCGTGCTTATAAACGACTTCCTTATTAAGGATCTAATCCTTGCTAAGGATGTGCTTGCAACATCAATTCTCAAATTACATTTGTTTCCATGCGTCAAGAACTTATCCTCTTTACTTATCCAAGTACTTTTGATGTTCTTGATCATAATCTAACGATCCATTACTTAGATTTAAATTGATTGGTATTTTATACTTCTCATGCTCTAAGCATGTAAGTTTAGTGATGACTCCATATCATAGCATACATGATGGTTTCAATTGCAAAATTATTCCCAATTTTATTCCATTCATGTGACCTTTTAGCTCATCCAGTTTCACCGAGTCTTGCTAAACTGTTTGCTATATGATACGGTTGAAAGTCTCTACTAGAGTCTTTCTTGTTTGACTTAGTATTTCCCTAGCTTAAACTTAGTTCAAACATTTACTTAGTTTTATACATGTGGGTCGAAAGCCTTTCAAAGTCATTCATGTTTAACACGGTAAATTTCTCTACTCGTTTAAACATTTCATTAAGTCTATCCAATAAATTTTAATTCTCACTATGTATTAAGTATCGCCTTTTGCTTGGTCCATTGTTGAAAATCCTTTCAAATCTAAGCGTTTAGCATTTGACAGTCACTTCACAATAGAGTTCGTAAACTTCTTGTTGGACCATACAAGATTGACTCTTGCTCCTACTAAACTTCTTGTTCATAAGAATTTCTATGATTCACCATAAGCCAAACCTTTTATTAACTTTATGAGAATACATGTCCCAATTCCTACATACAATGCTTCACTTAATCCCACAATGGATTTCTTGAGCTTGCTTTCAAATCCAACATTATTTAGAATTACAAAACCCTTAGACTATTTCCATAGTCTCTTCCAAAATCCCATTTTAGGAAGGCGGTTTCGTTATCTATTTTGTCATATTTCATATGCGCAATTTTGCTAGAATAATCACGAAAAGACTTAAGCGTTCCGATTGGTGAATAGGTTTTTATTAAAATCACGTTGTGAATTAATTGTATCCTTTTCAACCAATCTAGCTATTGTATGCTTATACATTTCCACATTTGTCAGTTTTCTCCTTGAAAATTTATTTGCGATTGCTTGGTCTTTCACCCTTCACGCAAATGAATCAAGCTTCAAACATGATTTACAAACATAGAGTCTATTTCGGATTTTATGCCCTCTAACTATTATTTGAAATTTGGATTTGTCGTAGCTAATTTACAAGACACTATTCCCTCACCATCCAATGGTAAATAATATGCTTGTAAGTCTAAGGTTTATTTCTAAATTAATAGAAATTTATAGGATTTAATCCAAGCCTTTGGTGAATTCTATACCTATACGGGGTAATTGCATCAAACACTGAGTTTCAAGGTGCTTTTAAAGCCCTTTGATTATATTGATCTTACTCCACCACTTCTAAAGTTTTGTGAGGATTGAATTCTCATTTAAGGCACTTGTGAAGTCCTTTGAGTATTCTTGATCAATCATTCTCATGAATCCCTTCTAAAGTCTTCGGAGATTCTCAGTTTAAGTTTGTTGTTAATCTCGATGGTCATCAAGTTCATTTTCCTCCCACTTATCGTTTTGGAATGTGTTACTTTCCAGAAAGACACCACTTAGAGCAACAAATACTATGTTCTCATTAGGTTATGGAAGTAATGCCCGTAGTCTCACTTGAATACTTACAAAGAGACATGTATATTTTCTTTGGGTAAAAGTTCGTTGTGAAACAAACAGTTAGCTCCTTCTCGAGCTACCTTAGCCCTTATTGAGCCACTTAGCTCCCACTGAGCTAATGAACTCCCATTAAGCTAAGAGCCCTAGACATATACTTAAAAAGACGTTATAAACTATTTCTATCCATAACTGAAAATGGTTTCCTTTCTTAGCTTCGACAATTTTTGTTTAGTGTAGCACTAGTCATTTGTGCAAATCTTTAAAAACTTTATAGGAAGGGATGTGATCCATCATCATTCAAGTCATTTCCAAATGGCATCGAGGTCTCCGTTAAGACATACTATATTCTTTGTGGAGCTCATTATGAAATTTCAATTTCATAACTTTGATATGATCACTCTTGGCTCAAGAAAACATCGTTCAATCTAATCTAGAAGTTTCGATATCTTGCCAAGTCGATTCCATACTTCATTGAACTTTTGAGCTACTCAAGGTCCAGTTTGTTCACATTTGATGAATATAGCCATATCCTTTCAAATTCTTGTGAAACATTGAAGTAATGGAATTCTCTTTAGCTTTTGGAGTCAATTGTCAATGCCAAGCAAAATAGCTCCTTTCTTTGTCGATTTCAACAAGTAAGACTTGCTTGTCTTAGAATTGAACGATTCTGAATCGATCAACTTTCAAGAGTCTATCTAATAGCGCCTTGAGTACGTTCTTGTCTATGTGACATTGTTAAAGATGTTCGGAACACAAACATGTCCATGACTTGAACTTTGTGAGTTTTCATGTTAGGGAAATGTTTGTTTATAATTTAGCATTCTTGAATCATGGCTTAGACAAACATGCCATTCAAATAAAACCCGCAACTATTGCTCTTTTACTTTGAATGTGAGTTTTTCCGTGTGTGAACGGATCGTTTGCTAATTATGGAACACAATAACCATTATTCGTTCCAGCCTTGGCTTAAAAGGACTTTAAACAAAACAAATGACCTTACTACTGATGTAGCACTACTTGCTTCATTCTAAGCTTGTGAGTCAATAACTTAGCTTGACTTCAACGGTTTGAGGTCACTTTCAAAGTGGAACACTCAAACAGCATCCAATACTTGTGAAGATAACGAATTGCTAAGTTAAACACAATAACATGAACTCATGGGTAGAAAAGGAATCTTATTCCTTTCCTTTGTTCCTTGTTTCCTATATTTCTTATCATACACCATCTCATAACTTTAAGAACCATTTCTTTAAGTGTCTTGACTTTTACACTTTGTTAGGCATAATTAAGCATCTAATGCGCCGTGAAACAAAGTTCCATCTTGTCCTTGAATTCATACTTGAATTACTACATCAATGAGTCCTGCTCATTAGAGTATGAAGCGAAAAGATATGTTGGTTGTTAACTATTGACAATTTGAGTTTTTCAACTCAGTATTTCATGTTCATCAAAATTACCTAGTATTTTGAATACATAATATCCAATCGTCCTTTTGGACTTTAGTTATAAAAGTCAATTATGAGAAGTTGTATTTTAGAAATGTCTTTTCTTTCCTTGAGAACCATTCTCAAAAAATTCCTTCACCAATCATATATTTTGATTTAAAATTCTACAAATATAAGTGCAAAGTATAACCCATTTATCAAGTTCATAACATAATAAGATTGAAATTCAAAGCATACATGAAAACTTTCAATCTTATTACGCGTCTTATCCACGCATTAAAATTTGTCCCTTTTAGGCGAGCATAAAACAATTCTAAGATCCCAAAAATCATAAAGTGATTAAGCATGTTTTGGCTTGTTTTAACACTTAATATTTTAAGGTAAGCAATCCAATTGCTAATAGCTCTAAGCTACTTTTGGTTCGATAAAACGCCGCATCTAATACTTTCATGACATTTTATCTCCATTGCCATGACATCTAAGGACTCCTTACTGATATCGTTGAGCTTAACCAAGACCAACTTGTATACCTAGTATACCTTACGTTCCTAGGGAAGTAATGATGCCTCGCTTTGGCATAGCCCATCACTACGCGCATTAGTTCGGTAAGTGTTGTTCTTGGAATGGCAAATTTAAACTCAATTTTATAGGGACTTAGGGTTTCTATGTTGGTTGATTTAAGTGACTTAATTAATCATCGCAACATTTGAAATCCTAAACATGCATCTAATATATCATTCACATATACAAGCTCAAATATATATATAAGACATAAGTAAAAGATGCATTTGGCAACTAGCATGACCCCTTAAGTCTTCAAGTCTCTACGGGTCTTCGATGCATTCTCTTGGCTTGTCCTCTTAGAAACGCCGTCTTAAAGACATCTCCACCAAATATGAAAATACTAGCTATAATGATTAGGACTAATCTAAATATTAAGGTACAAAAATACGCAACAGTACGCAGACCGTATTTAGATTTACAAAAATACATAACGAATCGCAGTCTGTATTTACTATCCTAATCGGGCCCCACTAGTTGCCATTTTCACAAAACCTGTGAAACAATATACATTCCATTCATCCATTCACTATATGTGAATGCCCCATGCATTTTACAACGGAAAACAAGTAACAATGCATAACACGCGCAAAGTAGTAACTAACTTAGGTGATTAATCCGATTAACACGGCTAATTAAAAACTAGTCAAAGTTGTTTATCGATTATGTGATTAAGACGCAATAAATTAGCTCAAGCAATTAACGAAGCTCCCACTAAATTCTGCATCCAACTTAATTAATCCAATTAATTAAGCTGGTTAACCCATATTTTGCCAAAATATTTTGCATATGCCGGCAAAACCGAGGCCTAGTGTTGTTAAAATTATCAAGTGATAAAACGGCAAAATAGCAAACACATAGCCCAACGATGCATTACGATCCCTAAGTGCTTAACACTAAGGCTTGAGGTGCATTGCGTGGCCGCACCCGCACAACCACTTGTGGCCCAAGCACGTGGGAGTGATCTCAATGTCGTATACACGTTACACCGGCCACATCAGCGCACTTGCACACACACAAGACATGACCTCAAAGGCCCTAAATCATGCGAGCTTATGTTGCCTAGCAACACATCGCATCACCAAGGCACCCTTATTGTAGCACCTTGTGCGCATCACCCTTGCATCCTCGATGCACCAAACATGCACAAACCGCACTATGCGTGTAGCAACATGCGTGCACCAAGCCCAAAACCGCCACACATTAGCATCACTTCGAGGCTTAAGCAGCCCATGCACACCACGACAGCCACAAGTGGGTTGCGAGAGCAACCCGGCTAGTCATGTGGTGTGCTTTGGAGGTCATTGCCTTGATTTGCGTGCTTTTATCTCGGGATTTTAATCTCAATATGTGTGTGACATAAAATAGATTCTAATTTTATTTTAGAACCAACATTGAGCAAGAATGACAATATAATAAGTCTAACTTAAATAAATTCAATTTTAGTGCACAAACCAAAATTATTCAAGAACCATTCTTTAAATCAATTTTCGGTTTATCATGATGCTACAAAATTAAAGGGCTATACTCACAATTAATTTAACCATACATAAATTAATAATGAGATTAGACAAAATTAAAGAGGTTGGAAAAATAAACTCATTCATCTAATAAAAAATTTCCAACACTAACTTGTGTATAATTGAAAAATTACATCTTCCAATATGAAGATTAATTAAATTTCAATCACAAGTTTTGAACTTTTAGGACTTTAAGCAACTCAAAAATGATTAAATCCAAAAATTAGTTCAACATGGAATTTAGAAATCAAAGTTCCAACCAAATAAACAATTAAAGATTGGATCTTTAACATATTAGGGACTTCAAAATTACACATTCACCATAAATATTCACACTTGAGACAATTAATTTGCAAAATTGTGAAATTTCAAGTTTATGTGAAAAATGAGCTCACCAAATCAAGCACCAATTATGACTTCATAAATATGCTTAATAAAGTTTATTATTGCAGTAGATTAGTGATGCAACCATACATTTAATCTACCTTTAACATGCCATAATTAATCAAGGTTTAAAGATTTAAAATTTTTCGTCAAAAATGAAAAACCCCTCGAAAAACATGTTTCTGGGTGGATTTTAGCTTCTGGACAGTGCTTAAAGGGGACAAAAACGATTTAGAACATCGATTCCACCCAAAATTCACTACTTTTGGGTCGAAATCTGGGTTCGTGAGCAAAACCTAGTAAAATACGAGATTAAGACTAATTAAAACGAGTTTCTAATCTAATTAGAAAACAAAACAAGAAATTTAAATCCATTTTAAATCACCTCAATTAATTATTAGTTACAATAATTAAAGTGAGCGCGGCTCCGATACCGCTGTTGGGTTTCGTAGTGTCCGACACTACGCGGAAGAGAAACCCGCCCAAGACCCGCACAATAATTAATCTAACTAAGCATGAAATCACATAATTAAATAAAAAAAGAGAGAGAGAGAAAGACGACCATATCCTCGACGCGTGCTTCGCTCCTATAGAGCTCGGACTTCAAAGCCTTAGCTCCGCAAGTGCGTGAGCCTCCGACGGAGTCCACCCTCGAGACCCGACCCAAACGGCCTCTACCCCAAAGGTTAGTCGGGGCTAGACCAAGAAAATACTAGAGTATTACGAATTTAAAGGTTTTCTCACCTATGAGGAGATGCCTTATTGATTTCAACTCAAGTGATTTTTCCCAAACCCAAAACTTGGGTATTCATAGGGAAGGAAGCCTTGATCTCCCTTCTCCCATCAATATAGAAGAATTTCATTTTCCCTCAATTTATTTTAATAAAAAACAAATTAAAATGCAAAGCAATCAACAAGCTCCAAGTGTCATATGGAAAGCAAGGGTTGGTGAGGACCACCAAAGGGGGGGACCTAAACTCCTTACTCCCCAAGCCAAACACTAAGACCGGTCCCCACATTTGACCAGTGCTGACCACACCACATGGCTGGCTGGCAGCCTGCCTTGGCTGCCAAGGCTGCCCAGCTGGCGCCTAGCACCAAGGCTGGGCTGCCCAGCCAGCTCGCACACGCATGCGAGTAGCAAGCAGGCCACGCATGCGTTGCGCTGCAAGTGTGCGTGTGCTAGCAAGTCCCAGCACTTGCTTGTGGCTGGTTCTGCTATGCTAGCAAGCACACATCGCCACAGCACACGCATGCTAGCGCGCTGCTTGCGATACTTGTGCTAGCGAGGCCCAGCAAGCACTTGCGTGCTGCTAGCCTTGCGATGTTGCGGGTTGTGCTGTGTGATGCCCAGCATGCTGCGATGGCTTGTGCTGCTATGCTAGCAAGCACGCACAGCCATGGACGCATAGCCACAGCACACAAACGCATGGCACGCAGCTTACGATGCTCGTGTTGTGCGATGTGCGTGTGCTGGGCAATGCTAGGCACGCTGGCACGCATGTGGTTGGTGACCTCGCCTAGCCTAGCACTCGAATGGCTAGGCCAATGCGAGGCTACGACTTGGCTCGTACTTGTCGCTTGCTTGATTCCACGTCTCGTCGAATTCTAAATTCGACTCAACTTGCGACGCTCGGTCTCGACGCTCTAAGCTCGATACCCGACGACTTTGTTCGTAATACTCTAATGACTCATCGAATCCTTCAGATTGATTCGTCGCCTCGGATCGGTTACTCGATTGGGGTGTGACCCGAATGGTTAAGTCAAGATTAAGCTGTAGTATTAATTATACATTAATATTACTGATCGGAAGCGGCCTCCACCTAGGCATTCCAATCACTTGACCTCACTGAAGAATTAGCTTTCTAACAATTCCGAACCCTATATCGGAATAATACTTATTTGGTTAATGAAATCAATTGACAAATCCACAACTTTTCACGTACATATTCGTGAGGGATCTTGTTAGATTCATTTCAATGTCTACTTTCCAAATATCAAAATTTCATAATATTTGCTCATATGTAACTAAAGATATTTACATTTAAAATTATGTGTTGGCAAACGTGCCTAAATAATATATGTCAACTAATAAAAAACTGAGGAAGTTTTTTTTTTTTTTTGAGGAAAATCGATCGAGATATTACAGAGGAAGTATTAAACATTACTAAACATTGATCAACACTTTTTTTAATCATAAATTCTTAATATTCTACAACTTAATTTTTTTTTTAATGTTTATAGCCACAATGGCTATTTATATTATAACTTTTTTTTAATTATTACATGGTTGTAATTTATTACTCACTAGATTAGTTCCCGTGCCATGCACGGTAATTTCACTACATTTAATCAATAAAAGAAAAAAATTGTATTAAAAATAACATAGATAAAATACAACTATAACGTATTTATTATCTTCTTATATTGCCTATATAATGAAATATAATGAAAGAATCGATTAGACAACTAAGTATATTACAATTACATGTTAGACCATATGAGTGTTTAAAAATTCAATGCTATATTAGTATCAATTTTCTTTTTATTAACCAAATAAGTATTTAAAATTATGTATTACACTTAATGGACAGGAATATTAACCCCAATTTAATGATATTTAAACAAGTTTTTTACTAAAATATGATAATATATGAAAATATTGGAGATACAAATAAAAAAGAATGAAATAATAATTAACCAAATTTCCTTACATGATTACATGTAGATAAAGTGTTTATATTAATATACACTAAGTTGTTAAACTTCCTTCATTTTGTTATGTTATTCGTATTAGAATTAGGCGAGAAGCCAATTAAAGTATTAAAATAATAATAATAATAATAATAATAATAATAATAATAATAATAATAATAATAATAATAATTATAATAATAATAATAATAATAATAATAATTTACGTAGTACGAATCTACTATTTAATAGATTCATCATACTAAATATTGTTACAAAATTACCTTATTTAAAATATATTAAACATTTGAATGAATAAAATATGATGTATTAAAGAAATGTTATAGTGCAAAGTAATATTTATTATGATGTATTATCCTATTATTAAAAGATATGAGAAACGGAGTAATAGCTATAAAGGATATATTTATCATAAAAGATACGTCTAAAGATTTAGAATAATATTATGAGTTATATTATACTAAAATTCTCAAAGAAGATTTTCCCGGCTTCTTTATGATAGTTATGTTAAATGATTTTCGCATAAAAAGGAAGGGGTGTTTTTGGAGGGAAAAAAACTACACCAGGAATTGACACGTGTCATTCCTGATGCCTTTTTTAGTATTATGTTATTGAGTGATTTTAATTGACCGATTATTGCATCATTCAATATCTTTTTCAGCTTCATTAGTATCTTCTCATTATCTCTAACATATCTTAACCAAATTTCTTTCTTTACTAGGAACCGAGGAAGACTTGCTAATTTAGAAGTCGAAATCGAATGCAAAAGTAGTGGTTTATATATGCATTATAGTTTGATAGTGGATGATATTTTGTTTAGTACTCCGTAGTTTATTTTTAGATTTAAAATTCAGGTTTCATGTTAGAAGTGATGACAAAATTGTATTCAATTGTCTTACAAGAATAGTGTCATTCAATTGCAAACTAGTGTGTGGCTCGGGCGATGCCCTGAATTGCTAGTTTGTACTTCTTTAATTTGATAATTATGTTCGATTGTTTGTATAGCTAGTATATGGTTCGAGCATAGACTTGGGTGTTAATTTTTTTTTACCTCATATGCATGTTTTTTTTTCCTAATCTTGTGAAAAATAATAAATTATACAACTTCTAACTTACTTAATAAATGAAAGGAATATATAATGTTATGTGAAATTTAAAACATTAGTAAAAGTTGGTTGAGATGGTAAACATATGCCCTTTATGTGTTGGAGGTTACAGGTTCGAATTTAACTCAAAACATATGTGGTGCATATACTTTGGATACTGACGTTGCATTGTGATATGATTCATTGATAGGCATTAGAACGGTCGCACATTCCACACTCACTCAAACACATTTATAAGCAAACATCTCACAAATCAAGCACAATGATAAGTAAGAGTTTGGTCCACAACGAATGGGATATAATCGCGATCTTAACATGCAAGCTAGTTCGAAGACTTTGGTTGCTTTGGGCTTTCGTCAATTAGGCAAACAAGCTATTGTTTCTAAATCAAGTAATTAAAAATACTAGAGAATGGGATCCACTCAACCATGATAACCAATCATATTGGGAGCAAATAGAGACAAGAGATAGCAAGACTACATGTAAAACCAACCTCAAGCAATTAAGAATACAACTCACACTCCTAAACTTAGATCCCTCATTAGTTTAGCAATAGGAGATAAATAATCAAATTGCAATAAGTAATGATAAACTTAATTCACATTCCCATGTCAAACCAAGCATATCATGCCATCAAGACCAAAATCAAGGGTAACTACTCCTATCAAAGTGAACTGACAATCAATCCCATATAATCAATTTAATCACAAATCAATCATCAATACTTCTCCCGAACTCACTTAATTAACCATTAGGTTGAGTTTCACCCAACCCTTAGCAAAGAGGACTACTCACAACTCGTTGTGAGTAACATGCAAAGTTCCAAGTTAGAGTTCTAAGTAATTCTAAAATTGGGAAAAGTGATTTATCAAAGATAAAACTAACATGCAACAACAAATTAACAAGTTCAAGAGAGATTCAAAGAGTCTTGCAATATCAAAATAAAATCAGAAAATAGATAGAGAAAGGTGAAAGAACTAACTAAATTGAAGCTTTAAAGTTGAGTACAATTGCTGAAAATTAGAGAACAATCTTTGAATTCACTTCCACGATGATTAGATTTGAGAATTTCTACACTAAGTCATCAACTAAATTAATGAACTAAGTTGCTAACTAAGAGGAAAGTTGCTGAAAACTATTTTAAAAACTCATGTCTCAAAATGAACAAAAAGGGGAAGTATTTATACTCCACAAATCACATAGGTAAATTTGTCAAAAAGAAGTCGAATTCCCAAAAAGGAGCACCCGCTCCAAAAATAGGAGCGCCCCCTCCAAAGCCAGGAGCGCCCGCTCCATATAAGTTGTGCGCCCGCTCCTCTGTCTTCAAATGATGGCAGAATCAGCCCAAAAAACCAGGAGCGCCCGCTCCACCTATTTCAGCAGGGTGGCAGATTCAAGAGAATAGAGAGGAGCTCCTACTCCAGAAGGGGTGCCCGCCTGCTCCTCTTGTTTCAGCCTTGAGGCAAATTGTAGCAGAGTAACTTGGAGCCCTGCTCCTTCATGGGTGCTAACTTTAGATTTGGGGCAGATTGTTGGGAAGATGAAGGAGCGCCCGCTCTTGTGGAGGTGCATGCTCGCTCCACCAGGAGCGGGCTCTCCCTTTTTCCTTTGCTTCCTCTAGAGTCTTCCAAGGTGCTCTTTCTCTTGTCCAAGATTCACCTAAACCTGCAAGCACGAACATATACATGCACGAAAAAGCAGCTTTGCCAAAATGTAACATTTATATACAAAAGGGGGTTAGAAAGAGGGGAAAAGTTACAAAATCGGGTTAAAGTCACCACAATAAGTGGTCAAATAAACCACTTATCAAATCCCCCTAAGCTAGTCAATTGCTTGTTCTCAAGCAATCCATATAGCTCAAAACAAACCCGATAGATTAGTTCTCTCATAGAAAAGCACATGCATAGATAAAAGAATCCTTAAGCAATAAAACTCGAGCATGAGGTATATGCCTTAGATCAACCACGGTCATGACTAGCCAAGGCCTAGCTAACCTTCCCGAAAATACTCAACTTAGGCCTATTCAACTAATCTTACCCCGTCCCTATCTCAAAGTTCAAATCCCCCCTAATGGTAGTGTCTCAGGATTCCTCGAAGGAGCCGGAAAAACATAGATATAGCGGTTTTTAAACACTCGACATCTCAAAGAAAAAGTACCGTCTCCATATGCTTGTGAACCAACTCCCTCCACCGACGATGGCTTCAACTACTCTTACTAACAGTACACAAAAATATGAGGATTTCGACACCAAGTTAAGGCATAGAAGAAAATTAAAAAAACTTGCATTTGATTCCAAGCTAAGATGTAATCCATTAAGAACAACCCTAAGTAGGGCTCTAACTTTGATCTCCAAATACAAACCACGATTATACTCTAAGCAAAAATGCACCCCCAAGCTTGTTTATTTGCTAGGATGGTGACTATTTATCACTTCTTTTTTTATATATATATTTATTTATTTTATTTATTTATTTTTTTAATGAAAACTTCATATACAAAACCAACTAATATTTACAATGAATAAGGAAAATACACTTAATAAAACTAAAAATTGGATGCCTTAACTTGTGACTATGCATATACACCTTATGAAACACCCTATGTTAATAACAGGAGTAGTTTAGGTCGCGATCTTAGGAGTTGGAGCTCAAGTTCTCGATCTAAGTACTAATTCCAGGAGGATCCTTGCCACTCATTCAAATTGTTGATGGCTTAAAAAACATAA
This sequence comes from Chenopodium quinoa, assembly GCF_001683475.1. NCBI lineage: Eukaryota > Viridiplantae > Streptophyta > Magnoliopsida > Caryophyllales > Amaranthaceae > Chenopodium > Chenopodium quinoa. The sequence continues at coordinate 4,804,833 of NW_018745286.1, read as the reverse complement.
AACCTCACTTTTTAGGGCAATGTGGGATCAAATACTACCTTTCGGAGTTCAAATTCCATCGAGATGGGCGACACCATCTTACCACAAACCTAGACTCTAAGTCTCGTACATTCGGCAAGGTTATTCTCACACTAGCTAAAACTAGCCAATTCTATGTTCAACCAAGGGCATCTAAACCATGCTCAAAATTTATTTACAAAAAGAAAGCAAGTATCTACCACATGCAATCCAATATCATCATTGCGAACCAATCAAAGGCAAAACAAATTTTCATTTTTCAATCCTTTTATTTAGGTGAGGAGAAAAGGAAATTAGTTAAAGGATTTGGATACTAGGGTTTTGAATTTTCAAGGGAAAAGAAGAGGGGAGTAAAGGACCCAACGAAGAAGACAAGGCTTAGACTCTTTCTTTGCCACTAGGTACTTGATAGCCGCATGATCGGTGTAAACAATATTTTGATGGGCGTTAGAACGGTCGCACATGCCACACTCACTCAGACACATTTATAAACAAACATCTCACAAACCAAGCACAATTATAAGTAAGAGTTCGGTCCACAAGGAACGGGATATAATTGCTAAAGATCTTAACACGCAAGCTGGTTTGATAACTTTGGTTGCTTTGGGCGTTCGTCAATTAGATAAACAAGCTATTGTTTCTAAATCAAGTAATTAAAAACACTAGGGAATGAGATCCACTCAACCATGGTAACCAAGCATATTGGGAGCAAATAGAGACAAGAGATATCAAAGACTACATGTAAAACCAACCTCATGCAATTAAGAATACAACTCACACTCCTAAACTTAAATCTCTCATTAGTTTAGCAATAGGAGATAAATAATCAAATTGCAATAAGTAATGATAAACTTAATTTACATTCCCATATCAAACCAAGCATACCATACCATCAAGCCCAAAATCGAGGGTAGCTACTCCTATCAAAGTGAACTAACAAGCAATCCCATATAAACAATTTAATCACAATTGATCATCAATACTTCTTCCAAACTCACTTAATTAACCATTAGGTTTAGTTTCACCCAAACCCTAGCAAAGAGGACTACTCACAAGTCATTGTCCGGGACCAATTGGTCAAGGTAGTTGGTATACCCTAATGCCTTTGCAATGATTGTGATCATAACCCCGCATTTTATCTCTCTTCTCAACTCCGTACACTTCCTAATTTCTACGCACCTCTTCATAAACAAGTATCCCATATTTACATTACCCTCAAGATCCTCCTCAAATCAGGAAGCTACAAAGAGGCATTTAATCTCCTCTTTAGTGAGCTTCCCAGGATCTTGCTTTCGAAAAGCAAGCATACCCCATAATTCTCATGAATATACGGAGTATGGGGTGGATAATGTGGCTAGTATGGCTAGACCGAGTAGTAAAGTTGGGATACCCTGCTATAGTATTCCACCAAACTTGCTCTTCATAACTCGAGAGGTAGAAACTATCGTGGTCGTAGATTTGGTTGAGGGCAAGCCATTCGAAGATTTCGTTGAGGCGTATTAAAGTTAGGGTCTTTTCGGAGTTGAAAAGCCTAAATTTAATTTTGCACTCAAGAGGCTCCCCTTCACCGTTAATTCTGCACATAGAAATGGATGAAAGGAATTCGAGTGTGATCGACTCGTAGGTTAGTTCCCTTTTTTTAAGGAATTCTAACCATCCGAAATTGTCTGCCACACGTCGAACCCCTTCATCGAACCCTAATTTTTGGCATGCTTCTTAGTCATAGAATCTAGTTGTATTAATTTTTCTTTTTGAAAGCTCGGAATGTACTTTCTTATGCTTGTCAGGGATTCTAATAGAAGGAGGAGCATTGTTTTGGTATTGGTTTTGGGTTTGGTTCTCATTAGATTGGTTTTCATTAATTCAAATTGCGGTATCTTGAGTTTTTCTTTTCTTTCCTCCTCCTCCAAATACTCTCAACACCATTTTGACAAAAGAAGGGAAAAGAGTAAAGAGGTTCACTCAATCACATCACACCACACCACAATCACCAAAATCACAACATAACCACCGTAACTTCAAACCCCCAAAATAATCCAAGTACCTCCTTTAATCAATCAAGTATATTCCAACACAACCAACAAAAGTTTCCAACCAACATACAACACTTTCAAATTCACAAAATCACAATTCTCAATCACTATACCTAGCAATCCAAATATTATTTACCACAACCTCAACCAAAGTTTTCACTTAAACACATGAAGCACAATAATTCTCAAATTTCAACAAATAATGAAGTAAACTACACAATTCATCAAAAACAAACAAGAAAGAAGTTGGAAGAAAAACCAGTAAGGTTTAAGAGGGAAAGTGAAGTAGGGAAGGAAGATTATACCCAAAGAGTATGAAAATACTCTTAATCACCTAAGTTTTGCTCAAATCTTGCCTCCTTTGCTCCAATTTCTTCAAGAACCCAAGCTTTCCTTGCTTCAACAATAATGGTCTTTTAGGGTTTTGAATTTTGTGCTCGAATTTGGATGAATTTGGTATTATTAGAAAGAGAATTGAGTGAAGAACAAGAATTTGTGAATTTTTAGTGAGAAATTTGATGAGGAAATGGGGATTTGAAAGAGAGAAATTGGAGAAAAATGGGGTTTTTTAGAGAGAGAAAGTATATGGAAGGAGGAGAGAGAGTAAGAAATGGAGAATGAATGGTGAGGAATGGGGGAAAGTGGGTAAAAAGAGATAAGAAAAGCTCTTTTTTTTACCGGATCTAGCAGAAGCGGACGTGCAGTGGGAAGGAGCGCCCGCTCCTGCATTTCAAAACTTATTCTGACTTCACTTTAATTTCCAAATTAGGAGCGGGCGTGCAGGTGGTGTGGAGCGCCCGCTCCAAAAATAAAATTAGCCATGGCATTTGGCAGGAGCAGGTGTGTAGCTAAGCTGGAGCGCCCGCTCCTACTTAAGAATACCATTCTGATTTTTGCAGCCCAGATTTGAGCGGGCGTGTAGAACTCAAGAGCGCCCGCTCCAAACCTTGAAGGTGATACTATTTTTGTAGCCTAGAAGAGGAGCAGACATGCAGTGTTTCAGGAGTGCCTGCTTCTAATTTTAATTTAGCTACGACATTTAGTTGGAGCAGGCGTGATGTGAAGCTGGAGCGCCCGCTCCCTCAACTTGAGGACTTCTTGCCAATTCTCTGCAAAACAAGGAGCGAGCGTGTTGTGCTGTAGGAGCGCCCGCACCTTCAGTTACCTTTAGGTTATGTTTTAATTGAACAAGCTGGAGCGGGCGTGTAGTTGAGATGGAGCGCCCACTCCTTTTGGGACCTGATGGTTCTGTTTCTACGGAGCTTGGTGGAGCAAGCGTGCAGTCCATGAGGATAGTGCCTGCTCCTTCCTCCTTTGAAGCCTGCTGATTCTGGGATTGAGCTAGGAGCGGGCGTGCGGTGAGGTAGGAGCACCCGATCCTAGCTGATGACAGCTTTTCTGATTTCTTTTCATTTACTTATTTTGCTCCAAAATCTTACATCAAACACCATAAGAACACATCTTCAACCAAAATGTTAGCCAAAATCAGTTCAAGCATGCTCTTTTCTCCATTTTTCCGTTCACTCAAAATTTTTTATATTTTTGTTTATTCTCTCTCTCTCTCTATCTCTCTCTCCTTTTTTTTTCTTTTTCTTTTTATACTCGGGTTGCCTCCCAGAAGCGCTTCTTTAACGTCAATAGCTTGACGACCCCCACACTCAGGAGGTAATATTACATTGAAATTACTTAATCAACCTAACAGAGCACCCTCATAGTAAAGCTTGAGGCGATGCCCATTGACCTTAAACGATCTCGATCCATCTAAATCTCAAATTTCAACGGCTCCATAAGGGAACACTTATTTAACAACAAAAGGACCACTCAACCTTGACAAGAGTTTCCCGGGGAACAATTTCATTCGTGAGTTGTAGAGAAGTACCTTTTCACCTACAAGAAATGTTTTCTTCTCAATCTTTCGATCATGTCATTCCTTTGAGCGAGCCTTGTAGATGCTAGCACACTCATATGCTTCTAATCGAAGCTCTTCAAGCTCATGTAAATCAATCCATCTTTGTTCTCCCGCACTAGACAAGTTGAAATTAATCTTCTTAATGGTCCATTGAGTATGGTGTTCAAGCTCTACCAGGAGATGACAAGACTTACCATAAACTAGTTGATATGGAGTTGTGCCAATTAGGGTCTTAAAGGTCGTTCTATATGCCCAAAGAGCATCATCAAGCTTTTCCGACCAATCTTTCCAATTTCTAGCAACCGTTTTCTCAAGGATCAACTTGATTTCACGATTTGACACTTCGACTTGTCCACTAGTTTGTGGATGATAGGAAAGACCAAACCATTGATGAACCCCATGCTTTCTCAACATCTTTTGAAATGAATGATGCATAAAATGTGAACCATTGTCGCTTATAACCGCTCTGGGAACTCCAAATCTTGGAAATATGTACTTCTTGAACATTTTCATCACAACTTGTGGTCACAAGATGGTGATGTAATTGCTTCAACCCATTTAGAAACATAGTCTACCGCCACAAGTATGTAATGATTCCCAAAGGAAGTGGGAAAAGGTCCCATAAAGTCAATCCCCCAAACATCAAAAACTTCTAGCTCAAGAATGGGATTTTGGGGCATTTCATTTCTTCTTGATACATTTCCCGTTCTTTGACATCGATCACAAGTTTTGACAAATCCCCATGCATCTCTAAAGATATGAGGCCACCACAAACCGCTTTGCAAGATTTTCAAGGCCGTTTTGTTGGTTCCCATGTGGCCTCCACAAGGATCGGAATGGCACATCTTCAACACATTTGCACTTCCTCGTCCGGAACACACCTTCGGAGAAAACCATCTACTCCTCACTTGTAAAGAATGGGGTCATCCCACACATAGTTCTTTGCCTCTCTTCTCAACTTCTTCCTTTGATTCTTGGAGAAATCGGGAGAAAAATCCCCCACATGCCAAGTAGTTCACCAAGTCGGCAAACCAAGGAAGCTCTTTCTCACTCAAGACATAGAACACATCATCCTTTAGTTCATCACAAATTAGTACCTCATCATCGCTCACATGCACATTTTCCAAACGGGAAAGGTTATCCACCACTACATTCTCAGCCCCTTTCTTATCACAGATTTCATCATCAAATTGTTGAAATGAAAGGACCCAATGAAGAAGACGAGGCTCAGACTATTTCTTTGCCACTAGGTACTTGATAGCCACATGATCAGTGTAAACAATAGTTTTGGAACCAATGAGGTAGTTCCAAAACTTCTTAAAAACATGTACCAAGGCAAGAAATTCTTTCTCCGTTGTTGTGTAGTTCCATTGAGCTTCATTCAAGGTCTTAGACATGTAATAGAACACATGATGCTTCTTTTCAACCCTTTGCCCCAAAACACCTCCAATTGCAACATCACTAGCATCCCACATGAGTTCAAACGGCAAATCCCATCTTGGCCCTTGCACAATTGGAGAGATGATCAAAGCCTTCTTTAATTTGTTGAAAGCATCAAGACACTTTTCATCAAAAATAAAGTCGGCCTCCTTTTGAAGAAGAGCATTAAGAGGTCTAGCAATAAGGAAGAAATCTTTGATAAATCTCCTATAGAACCCGGCATGCCCCAAAAAGGATCTCACTCCTCTCTCATTGATTAGTGGTGGCAATTTCTTGATTGCTTTAACCTTTTCCTTATCAACTTTGATCCCTTTGCTTGAAATTTTGTGACCTAGGACAATTCCATCTTCTACCATGAAGTGACACTTCTTCCAATTTAGAACCAAATTAACCTTCTCACATCTTGCCAAACAATTGCCCAAATTGGACAAACAATCCCCAAATAAGAGCTCTCCAACCGAGAAATCGTCCATGAATACTTCCATCTCAACCGCAAGCATATCTCTAAAGATACTCATCATACACCTTTGAAAGGTTGCCAGTGCATTGTAAAGTCCGAAGGGCATCCTCCTATATGCAAAAGTATCATATGGACAAGTAAAAGTTGTCTTCTCTTGGTCATCCGGGTTTATGGGGGTTTGAAAGAAACCCGAATAACCATCTAGAAAACAATAATACTTGTGCCTCGTTAGTCTTTCAAGCATTTGGTTAATAAAAGGAAGAGGAAAATGATCCTTGTTAGTTGAAGCATTTAGACGTCTATAATCTATACACATCCGATCCTCCAACCGTTCACCGTTCTAGTTGGATGAGTTCACCATTCTCATTCTCAACTACGGTTATTCCCCCCCTTTTAGGGACCACGTGAACAGGAGAAACCCATCTAGAACTCGAAATGGGGAAGATGATGCCCACATCAAGGAGTTTGGTGATTTCTTTCTTCATCACCTCCCCCATTCGAGGATTAAGCTTCCTTTAACTACTAGAAATAAGCCATTTTCCGATGGACAAAATCCATCGGTAAAAGTATAAAAAAACCATCGGTATCTCGTTTACCGATGGCTACCATCAGTATTTTGGCCATCGGATAATAACACATCGGCAAAATCAAAAATACCGATGGAAAAACCATCGGTAAACTTAATACCGATGGTTTTACCGATGGCTACAAACTATCTCTACCTTTTTAAATAGCCATCGGCTTTTTTTTTCGATGGTCAAAAACCATCGGTATTTTCCGATTAAGCCATCGGTAATTTTTTTTTTTTAAAAAAAAAAAGAAAAAAAAAATTAAAACCCCTACCCACTGCCCTCGCCCCGACCTATACCCCAACCCAAAACCACCTTCCACCTAAAACCACCGCCACCATAAACCACCTTCCACCCTAAATCACTTACCGCCACCACCGTGAAACAACTACCAGCACCCACAACACATACCATCAACCACTGCAACCCACAAAAAAAATAAAAAAAAACCCCAAAAATCAACAACACAAAAGAAACAAAAAAATCAACACAAAAACAACAAAAAATTAACAAAAATCAAACATATACCCAAGAATAAGATTTCACCAAACAACCACGAAAATTAAAGAAAAAAATAAAAATACACGAAAACTTCCTCCAGATCTAAAGCAATAATTGGTCAAATTCGACCTCAACTCCAAAAAATCAGCAAAACCCACAACAAATTATACACAACCTAGAAAAACAACCCAACAAAAAAACCCACAATATCAACGAAAATCAACTAAAATTGGCCAAAATCAACTAAAACGAACTAAAATTAGCTAAAATAAACAAAATCAACACAAACTAACGCAATAATAAGCATAATTAAAGCATAACGTGCTCAAAACCAATTAACGAAGCTCCCACTAAACCCAACATCCATCTTAATTAAATTAATCCAATTACATTTAATTAAGTACATCGAGTCAAATTTTGTCAAAATATGCAAGTACATGAAAAACCGAGGCCTTAGCCTCGTTTTTAAACAAAACCGCAAGCCTAGGCCAAGGCTTAGCTCCCAAGCCAAGGGCTGGGTGCTGCTAGGCTGCCTAGCCGAGCAGCCTTGTTGGCGCTCAGGTTGGGTGCTATCTAGCAGCCCCAGCAGCTTGCTAGCATGTGTTGGCGGCACAAGCATAGCAGCGCACCAAGGCAGCCACACAACATGCTTGCGTGCTGCTGGTGCTAGCAGCTTGCTTGGTGCACGCTACTACTGGCAGTAGACGCTACTAGGTAGCCATGTCACGCGGGCTGGGTGCTGCCTAGCAGTCCTTGCCCTTGCGGCACGCACACATATGCATCACCCTCGCACACACCCGCACAAGCACTCTCGGTCAACAGCTTAACATGGCTGCGTGAGCAGCCCTGCTGGCCGAGGGTTGCACCGAGGCACCATGCCTCGATTTTTAGGGTGTGCCTCGGGATTTTCGATCCCGAAAATTCATGTGATTTCGTTTAATTCTTAATCCAATTTTTAATCAAACTTTGAGTAATTTTTGTATTAATATTGAGTCCTACTTAATTAATCCAATTTTAGTGCAATAACCAAAATTATTTCCAAGAACCCTTGTTTAATAATTTAGGTCAATTTGATGCAATCAAAATCAAGGGCATGCAACTTAAATAAGTTAATTCATCTAATGATTAAAGTTAATTATTAATTTTGACAAAACTAATTGAATAAATTAATTAACCATCCGATGATAAATAATTTATTCAACTCATACATGTTTGAATATTTCAACCATTCAATGAAGAACAATATTCAAGCATAAATGTGAACATTCATGATTTTAATCAATTTCTAAAATTATTAAAACTCAAAGTAAGTTCACTTTTGGATTTTAGGAAGTCAAGATTAATCAATAAGCCATTAAAGATTCAATCTTTGACTATTTTAAGGGTTCATCAATCACGTTCAACATAAACTAATACATTTCAAGCAATCTAATTGCAAAATGAACAATATCCAAGTGTATGTGAATATTAGAGCATTCCAAATTAAGCAACCAAATGATATCAAAAACATGCTTAATAAGGAATATATATAATTGCAATAGGCCACTAGAAGCAGATTTTTTATCACATTGTGGGTAAAAGTTGATTTAGAACATCGATTCCACCAAAAATACACTATTTTTTAGTCGAAAACTGGGTTCATAATCATAATAAAGCAATTAACCGATTTTATCCAATTCTCCTTTCGTTTTTTTTTAAAAATGCACCACTTTGACAATTGCACTATTCACATACCATGGTTGACTTAATTTTTTCACCTCTATAGAATAAATAAATATATTATATAATATATTATTAGATTAGTCATAATGTTTAGTTTCATAATATAATTTTGTTACAATTTTTACTAATAAATAATTAAAGATATTAATGGTCAAAGTTACGTCTCGGCAAATATGCCGGTCAAACTAATGCATTTATAAAAAACAGAGGGAGTAAAACCGAGATCCTAATCTAATTAGGTTGCTAATCCAGTTTTTAAATCTATTTTAAATCACCTTAATTAATTTATAGTTGTAAAAATTAAATGCAAGAGGCTCTTATACCGCTGGTGGGTTTTACGATGTGCGAGCACCGTGCGGAACAAACCCCGCCTGGACCGCATGCATAATTAATACAACTAATAAACATGCAATTAATAAAGCAATAAACACATAAGAGAGAGAGAAAGAGAGAGAGAGAGAGAGAGAGAGAGATAGAGAGAGAGAGAGAGAGAGAAGGGGAGAGGGAGAAGGGAAAAGACCATCTTACCCTCAATGCGTGCTTCACCCAAACACGAGCACGACCTTCAAAAATCCCTAGACACACACGCGCGAATCCTCCTACGTCACACACCCACGCGCCCGAAAAAGGTTCTTATCTCGTAGCTTAGACGAGACCGAACCAAAAAAGGGAGTTTTACGAACTTAAAGGTTTCTCACGCTTATGGGAGATGCCTTATTGAGTTTTACTCAAAGTGTGTAAATTCCCAACTCCCATGGTTGGTATTTATAGGCAAAGCATTCCCATTTCCCACAATAATAATCTTTCCATGTGGGAGAAGTGGTAAAGTGAGAAAATAATCTTTTAATTTAATTCCAAATCAAATTAATTAAGCTACGAAATAGTCAAACAACAAGTGTCAACATGAGGGAGGGAGTAACTTCAATAAAATATATATAAATCAAAAGAATTAAATTAAATTAAAGAAAACAAACTAAATTGAGTTTAGATTGAAACCCTCAGGGTTTGTGATCAACCTTTGACGCCGTTGACCGCCGATAGAGCTTCAAGTGAAGTATCGATGTCTAGGTGCACTTGAAGGAGGTATTTTGAAAGGTTTAATTTGAAAGATGGAATATTATAAGAATAAGAATATTAGGAAGAATATGAGCTGAAAACGGTGCCCTTAACCTACGAAAGACTATGATATTTATAAAAAAAGAATGGGAAAAAGATAAAAATTGCATCGTCTAAATAGAAAACTTGTCGCGCCACATCAGCAATCGTCGCTTGGCCACATATATGTGGCTAAGCGACAAAGCCCGTCGCGTCGCGGTATTTTTGGCGCCCCGCAACTGAATTCCAGTTTTTTGCGGTTTTTGTTTTTGTCATATCTTTTTATCCCGAACACGGATTAAGGAAAATAATATATCATTGGAAAGTTATGGAAGTATAATTTCTAACTAGTTTTAGAATCAGGTCAATATCTTTTCTACATCAAAATATATGGTCAAAATAGTGCAAGGGTGTCGGTTTTGGATAGAGTTTGGTATTTCGATCATATCTTTTTCGTTATAGCTCCGAATTGGGCTTATGAGATATAATTGGAAAGATTATTTCAATTGCTATACAACCATGTAATATTTGGATAAAAATTATGAGGCACAAAAAGTCAGATTTTCTTGATTTCGGGGACTGTAGTTATGAAAAGATGAAAATAGGCTAAGATATGTGGATTTTGGGCTAAGAACAGTATTTGGGCTATTGAAATGGCTAGAATGGCTTATGAAATGATATAAAATAGAAATGACATGAGTTTCTAAGCAAGAACCAAGTGTTCCATTATTTCAATACTTTACTCAAACCAAATGGCGATGAAAGGTTTTACTTATCATCAGGTTTCGGTCGGGGAGACATTTTTAGGTGTCTATAGTTGCATTATTATGAAATTTGAAATGTTTATATTCCTTTTAAAAAATTTTGGTGATAGCATTGATGCGATCAGCAACAAGTCTTACAAAGTGTATATTTATCCCATAATATAGCTATAAAAACTTATTGGTTATTGTATATATAACTTTAATTTTAATTGTTTATATTATCCACTGGAGGAATCTGCTTGCGTGCCCAACCAGTTTACAAAAAAGAAAAAACAAACTAAAAAATAAAGTTTAAATTTTATGTTAAAAAAAAAATATTTCACCTCTTTCATACAAGAAAAAACTTGCGCGGACCTGGTTAACACTAATATTATTGTGTACATGAGGTCTATATGCACGCAACTGACATTATATTGAACATAGGGAGCCAAGATTTTAAAATAGTAACCTTAATTTTAACATATTAACCTTTATTAAAATATTATTGTGAAATTGAAGTACGATGTTATATCGAAATAGTGGCCCTAATTTTAACATAGTGACCTTCGTTATTCATGTTGACAAATGTATTAAAAACATCATTAAAAAAAATTAATATCTTATGACCTTTATAAATACAAAATACATTTATTTTAACATAATAACCTTTATATTATGATAGTGACTTTTTTTATTATTATTATTAATAAAACGATTTTTTTAAAAAACCAATTAATAAAACGATTATAGTCTCTGATATTAGTGGTCCACAATAATGTGAACCAAATCTACTTTAGAGTTAAAATTTCATACAATAAAAATAAAAAAACCTGGTTGGTCTTGCTATAGATTGGATAATGGATTATATTATAGTAATTATACTTCTTTGTATTTTTTTAAGAAACTCATTTGATAATCTATACTAATTGATGAATGTCATTTCCGAGACTATTTATATCTATGTTTCTTAGATTTTAGGTTAGTTCCTTTAGCATTTTAGTGTCTTTATTTAGCTTTTTGATATTTTGTGGCTTATTTCTCTTTTGCGTGTTTTATAGGTTATTGAGTGTTTTTGGAAGATAAAATGATGAACCAAATAAAGGAGTCAATGTGAAACACGAATGGAAGTTCCTACGGAGGAAGTTGATAAACTGATGGAGATGAAAAGAGCTTGCTGGCTGGGCACGTTTTGTTCATCTAGGTTCATTGAATTCACGAATTTGGGAAGTCATGGGGAATAATTTACAAGATCTACAGCAGTTAGAAAAGATATATTTGATTAAAGAGAAGATCTTATCAATTGGTTAAGATATGGAAAGAGATATATTTTCACAATCTTGTCTTGTTACTTTCCTTATCTTTGAAAGATTCCCAATTATCTCTTAGCCTATTTAAAGCCATAAAATTAGAGAGAAAAGGGCAGACGCTGGAGAAGGGAGGCTTCACTCCAAAACCCCTCAAGGGTTAGGAGTCGTTTGCCACTGTTCGTGATACATTGCAGCGGAGGAACTCGGAGCTGCCTGAGAGGAAATCAGATCCGAAGCTGAGGAACTTGATGGGTTCTCGTTTTGTTTTCTTTTCTTATCTCTGTGTTATGAGTCCTTAGCTTGTTATGCTCAGTAACTAATAGTTTGAAGCCATGTATTAAGTATTTAAGACGAGTATTATTGGTTTTAATGATTAATGCTTTAGAGTATTCTTGAATTATTGTTTTATTCATACGAATGATGATTTCTTATAAGTAGGTGTACAACTATTTGTTTGAGTCTGATCTCTTTTGCTAATTAATACTACTAAGTCCGTAATTGCTTGGGAACATTAATGAAGTAGCAAACAATTGTAGAGGAGGACGTTCCACTCAATTAATTGAAATGTAATTCTCGATCGAAGCTAAATCACGTAAGTTTCAGAGTGTTGTGGTTGTCTTGGCTTGATGTTTTCCTAGTTCCTAATGTTGTCATCAGGTTAAATTCCTTGCTCGTAGTATAGGGGTTATCTGTTGGTTAGGGTTAGTGAAAGTCGTACGGGATCTAACCATTAATAAGGGGAAACAGAGGAACTTGTTCTATAAGTCAAGCTATTATAAAGGGTTAAGTATTATGTCCGGGATTATACATGTGCATGGTGGATTTCTATGTATAGTTGCTGAGTATCTCAAGTTCCTTTTCTGTTCTTGTTCCTGTTAGTTTAAGTTCCTAGTTAGATTTAGTTGTTAGTTGTTCCTTATCCTTAAACTCCCCCCAATCGTTTCTTTTACTGTTTTGAGCCTTAGTTAAGTGTTTTAGATCTTATTCTTAGTTATTTGCAAGCACGTTCTTCGTGGGATCGACCCTTACTTCCGCTAATTACAAGTTAGTAGTTTTAGGGTAATTTTTATTAATTTGTGTGCGTTTCGACACCGCATCACTAATCTATTAAAAGGCGTTCCTAAGAACGTTGATGTGCCACGTAATCCCTTTTTTATTGCCCAACATTATTTTCCGAACGTCGATGTGCCACGTAGTCCCTTTTTGTTGCGCCACGTTACTTTTCCAATATATTATGACGCCACATCATCACTCAAACAATGCCACATCACCCAAGCAACCAACATTAGTCCTTTTGGGTTTCGTAGTGTCCGACACTACGCGGAAGAGAAACCCGCCCAAGACCCGCACACTAATTAATGTAACTAAGCATGCAATCACATAATTAAACAACAAGAGAGAGAGAGAGAGAAAGACGACCATACCCTCGACGCGTGCTTCGCTCCTATAGAGTTTGGACTTCAAAGCCTTAGCTCCGCAAGTGCGTGAGCCTCTGACGGAGTCCACCCTCGAGACCCGACCCGAACGACCTCTACCCCGAAGGTTAGTCGGGGCTAGACCAAGAAAAGACTAGAGTATAACGAACTTAAAGGTTTTCTCACCTATGGGAAGATGCCTTATTGATTTCAACTCAAGTGATTTTTCCCAAACCCAAAACTTGGGTATTTATTGGGAAGGGAGCCTTGATCTCCCTTCTCCCATTATTGTAGAAGAATTGCATTTTCCCTCAATTTACTTTAATCAAAAACAAATTAAAATGCAAAGCAATCAACAAGCTCCAAGTGTCATATGGAGAGCAATGGTTGGTGAGGACCACCAAAGGGGGGAACCAAAACTCCTTGTTCCCCAAGCCAAACACCAAGACCGGTCCCCATATTTGACCGGTGCTGACCACGCCACATGGCTGGCTGGCAGCCTGCCTTGGCTGCTAAGGCTGCCTAGCGCAGCTGGCGCTTAGCACCAAGGTTGGGCTTGCCAGCCAGCCAGCTCGCACACGCATGCGAGTAACAAGCAGGCTACACATGCGTTGCGGGCTGCTGCTGAGTTGCGCTGCGAGTGTGCGTGTGCTAGCAAGTCCCAGCACTTGCTTGTGGCTGGTGCTGCTATGCCAGCAAGCACACATCGCCACAGCATACGCACGCTTGCACACTGATTGCGATGCTTGTGCTAGCGAGGCCCAGCAAGCACTTGCGTGCTGCTGGCCTTGCGATGTTGCGGGCTGTGGTGTGCGATGCCCAGCATGCTGCGATTGCTGGTGCTGCTATGCTAGCAAGCATGCACAGCCATGCACGCATAGCCACTACACACACACGCATGGCACGTAGCTTGCGATGCTCGTGCTGTGCGATGTGCGTGTGCTGGGCAATGCTAGGCACGCTGGCACACATGTGGTTGGTGACCTCGCCTAGCCTAGCACTCGCATGGCTAGGCCAATGCGAGGGTACGGCTTGGCTCGTACTTGTCACTTGCTTGATTCTACGTTTCGTCAAATTCTAAATTTGACTCGACTTGCGACGCTCGGTCTCGACGCTCTAAGCTCGATATCCGACGTCTTTGTTCGTAATACTCTAATGACTCATCCAATCCTTCGGATTGATTCGTCGCCTCGAATCGGTTACTCGATTGGGGTGTGACCCGAAGGGTTAAATCAAGATTAAGCTATAATATTAATTATACATTAATATTACTGATTGGAAGCGGCCTCCACCTAGGCATTCTGATCACCTGACCTCACTGAAGAATTAGCTTTCTAATAATTCCAAACCCTTTATCGGAATAATACACTTGCTGGAAGGACACCATTCCTTTCAATCTCCTACTTGTCCTTCCGGACAAGTGTGCAGATAGTGTATAGCCCATTTCCTATGTCACTTAATGTCTCTTCATGAACTATAAGGTAAGATTCTTCGTCATCCTTATTACGTCCAGAAGTGTTTCTCGATTCCCGAGTTCGACTGTCAATAAGCAGATGATTTCTAAAATCCGTCTGAGCACGACCATGCATTTTCACAGTCTCATTCTTCGAGAGGCCTTGTAAACAACAAAGACATGTTCCCGAATGTTAAAGGGGGACATTCCTAATCTTGTATTGTTAGCTTCCCTTACTAAGAGGACCTAGTTGCCCAAGTGTTGTCGTTATAATCCTCTTTTACGGCAGACGTTTGACAACATCAAAACAGACTAGTACTCAAACAAGAGAACTTACAACACTCACGATCGAGGAAAAAGGTTCTGATAGCTATAATCAGAAATAAACTTATGACGATTTTTAAATCTCTTAAAGTACTCTCATAGGTCGATCCGGTATAGTTCTAAACTAATACCTGTGCAAATGATTTATGACAATCATGTCCTCGTAGCACAAGAAACGGTGCTATAAATCATACTACACACTAATCTCAAGTGGTCATTAATCGTCCATCATTTAAATGACCTTGATTAGGGATAGTTATCGATTGTAATATTCGATGTTCACTTAACAGGTGTTTCTTTATCCAAGACATGGTCTTGATACCCTGTTTTGAATATTCTTAGAAATCGAATGGACTCATTATTTAATTCTAAACCACAATTACAGAGTTTGTGGAATTTTATTAGTAAAATTTTATTCCACCATGAAACTTTTCAACGTTTCATCTTATGATAAATGGTTTTCCCCAAATGTTTTAAGAGTGATACTCTTCACAAAACATTTATAGAAATCACACCCATACTTAATATGCTTGATTTCTTTCATGCAATTGTGAATGTTGTCGTTCACTTATTGCATAGGTTTAGTTATTATTACTTTGCAAATCTTAGCACTACTAGAAAACACCTTATTTACGACGGAAAAAAATATGTCGAAACATCATGACAATCCGTCGGAAAAGGCAGTTTCCGACGGAATTCCGTCGAAAGATGTCGTCGGATTTCACTTTGTAGGAATTTTGGCTTTTTCTGAGGGATTTTCCGTCGGAAACATCCATACCGACGGAATTTCCGACGGATTAAAACTAGTCGGAGCCTAAGTTTGACCAAAATGGGAAGTCCGTCGCAAGCTTCAGACGAACTATATTCCGTCGGAAGGAGTTGAGCTTCCGATGGAATATTCCGTCGGAACCGTCTATCTTCCGACGGAATATTCCGTCAGAATCTAAGCTCCTTCCGACGGATTTTTCCGTAGGAAGCAGTTACATTTCCTACGGAAAAATCTGTCGCAATGTTCCTACGGATATTTTTCCATCGCAAGCTACCGACAGAATATTCCGTCGGAACATTATGCCCTTTGCGACGGATTTAAATTCCGTAGGAACTTTGCGACGGAAATAACGACGGAACTATTTCGAGTTTGACTATTTTCCTATGGCACATTGCTACCCTTTGATACCTATACTTCCTGCTTCTAATATTACGACAGAATAAAATTATTGGTTTTTGTGCAAAAATAATTATATATATGTATGTATATATATATATATATATATATATATATATATATGTATGTATATATATATATATATATATATATATATATATATATATATATATATATATATATATATATATATATACTAATTCCAATGTGTACAGCCAAGTAATGTTGTCTAAAATTAGTACTAATAAACACTACGTAAATTAAAGCTAAGCAACTACGGGAGTGCCCTGGCCTGCTCCACCACTACCCGGGTCGTCGTCCATGGGATCGCAAAATGGAGGTCGCACGGTGGAACATGTGTCATTGGGGTAACGACTCATCATCCTCTCTTCCAACCTCTTCTCCATTTCTTCCATTTGGGCTCTTACTGAGGCTTGAACTCGAGCTTGCATCTCGAGTTCCATTTCTTCCCGAAGAGCCTGCACCCTGGTTTCCATCTGATCCTGCATCTGAGAAACAAGGGAGGGCGTGTACTGCATGGAAGATGTCGAAAGTCGAACCATCTGGCTGCCATAGTAAAGGTCAGCACTTCCGCCAAGTCCCTTCACACGTCCTTTTTTGTTCCGACCACCCACTGTTTCCCAGTACAGCTCATTCGGACTCTTTTGAATCCTTTGAGTGCTAGCCTCCTCAACCCTCTTTTGGTAGGCCTCCTACAAGATAAACATATGAAAAGGAACAAACGAGTTAGTAAGTTATATAAATAAGCTTCAGGTACCATATTCATGAAAAATAAACCAAGTACCATGACATAGGTGACTTCTACTTAGCCCAATTACTTCATTTCTTAGAAAATGAGCTCTTTTTTTCTCATTCCATATCAATTAAACATAGTTTTAGGTGTTTAGGGCTTGAAACGACAAAAAAAAAAAACAAAGTAACAAAGTTTTAGGTACAATATTCATGAAAAATAACCAACCAGGGCCTAAGTGACTTCTATTTTGCCAATTTTCTCTATTTCTTAGCTAATGTTCTCATTTCTCATCCAAACACGTCAAATGTACATAGTTTTAGGTGTCTAGGGCTTGAAATGCCAAGAAAAACCAACACATTAAGTTTTGGGAGCCATATTGATGAAAAACGCACCAAGTAGGGCCTAAGTGACTTCTATGTTGCCCATTTTCTCTATTTCTTAGCTAATGTTTTCATTTCTCATAAAAACATGTCAAATGTACATAATTTTAGGAGTCTAGGGCTTGAAATGCCAAAATAAACCAACACATTAAGTTTTGGGAGCCATATTGATGAAAAACGCACCAACTAGGGCCTGAGTGACTTCTATGTTGCCCATTTTCTCTATTTCTTAGCTAATGCTCTCATTTCTCATCCAGACATGTCAAATGTACATAGTTTAAGGAGTGTAGGGCTTGAAATGCCAAAAAAAACAACACATTAAGTTTTGGGAGCCATATTGATGAAAAACGCACCAACTAGGGCCTAAGTGACTTCTATGTTGCCCATTTTCTCTATTTCTTAACTAATGTTTTTATTTTTCATAAAAAAATGTCAAATTTACATAGTTTTAAGAGTCTAGGGCTTGAAATGCCAAAAAAAACCAACACATTAAGTTTTGGGAGCCATATTAATGAAAAACGCACCAACTAGGGCCTAAGTGACTTCTATGTTGCCCATTTTCTCTATTTCTTAGCTAATGTTTTCATTTCTAAAAAAAAACAAGTCAAATTTACATACTCTTAGGTTTCTAGGGCTTGAAATTCCAAAAAAACCCAACACATTAAGGCCTAAGTGAGTTCTATGTTTTTCATCAATACTTTTGGGAGCCATATTGATGAAAAACGCACCAACTAGGGCCTAAGTGACTTCTATGTTGCCCATTTTCTCTATTTCTTAGCTAATGTTCTCATTTCTCATAAAAACATGTCAAATTTACATAGTTTTAGGAGTATAGGGCTTGAAACGCCAAAAAAAACCAACACATTAAGTTTTGGGAGCCATATTGGTGAAAAACGCACCAACTAGGGCCTAAGTGACTTCTATGTTGCCCATTTTCTCTATTTCTTAGCCAATGTTTTCATTTCTCATAAAAACATGTCAAATGTACATAGTTTAAGGTGTTTAGGGTTTGAAATGCCAAAAAAATGCACAAAGAGGTTTCAGTACCATATTCATGAATAATGAACCAAGGAACTAAGTTTAGGGAATTTGTTACCGCAATTTCCTTAGCTGTGGGGTTTACTGGAACTGTGCCTTTCCCAGGCAGCTCCTTGAAGTGTTTCTTTAGAAATAGCTCAGGAGCTGTTGATAGCTGGCCCTTGTTCTTTGCCGCCTTTGATACAAAAAAATAGGAATAAACGTTAACCATGTCACACCCTTGTTACATTGAAATACATAAAAATGCCTTCTAATATAAGATATTTTTAAATAAACTTACCATCCTTTTTGCATGTTGGACAACTGACAACGAACCCTGAAAGTGGGTTCCTTGGACGGGTTTTTCCATAGAACCGCCCCTTCTGTTTTTCTTGTTTTGCGCCGACCTCGCCTTGTAAGTTGGATCCGTGGCAACAATGTTCATCATCTCCTTGTGGATCTCCTCACTCATCCAACTTCGCTTGGCTCCATTCATCTTGTGCGTGATGGTGTGGAACATGTCACGCAGGCGTGTTGCTACCCTCCTCCGAAATGTGAGCTTCAATAGCTCGTTTATCTGAGGCGCCCATCTGAATTGTGCCTGCAAATGATAAAATACAAAAGTTATACACAAAACTAAATCAATACAATAACTAAAACATGTATTAACCAAGACCAAAAAATATCATACGCTGAACAAGTTCCACCAGTGTTCCTTCGTAGCTGCAGGAACTTCTCCAAAGTTCCTCCAAGGGGCTCGGTAGTATCCAGTAATCGCACCGGATACCGCACTCCGAACCTTAAGATCATTAAACCTACAACAAACGGGGAACAACAATGTTAAAAAAGTTCGAAAATAGTAATATAAGCCTTGTATCTCATCATCCATATCATGATATGTACGTACCAGAGCGTAGTAGGGTCCAAAGACGGGAGCTCTGACTCATCCCGTGACTCATCCCGTGTCTGATCATCTAGAG
The DNA here is from genome assembly GCF_001683475.1 of Chenopodium quinoa. Taxonomy (NCBI): domain Eukaryota; kingdom Viridiplantae; phylum Streptophyta; class Magnoliopsida; order Caryophyllales; family Amaranthaceae; genus Chenopodium; species Chenopodium quinoa. Next base: position 4,785,548 of record NW_018745286.1, on the reverse strand, counting down.
GAGTGGATGAGGTCGTCTGATCGTCACCCAAATCGTGTGCCTCTGCATCGAACATCTCCTCATCTTGGTCGTCATTGAAAAGGGCGCGGGAGGTCATTTTCTCTTTCCCCCTTGCTTCCTTCGACGATTGTCTACTTTTTCCACCCGCCATGACTACCTGAAATAGATGTTAGTAACATGACAAGATATTATAAATAACAAGTGTAGTGCAATGTAATAAGGCTTTTATACAAACAGTAAAAGTTTTACATAAGCCTAATTAATAGTTTGATTTTACATTAAGAAGCATACTGCTAAAGGAGATTAACATATTCTCCTACTCAGTAATCTCATCACTACTTTCACTACTAGAGTCATCAATACTATCATCTAATACTACATCGATGTCATCATCATCGTCACTATCACTAGAGCCGATACTAGATTCATCGTCTTCATCGCTTGAGATCACAAAGCCATCGTCATCGTCTTCATCATCATCATCTCTGGCGTAGTCTGGAATGTCATTCGGTGGGAAAAGCGTTGCATGTACTATTGGGGATGGTGATTGCAAAACTCTAAGTCCACCGGAGCATCAACCACTGACCTTGCTTGTGTGTTAAACACAGACCACCATTGAACTCGGTCCCGTTTCAGGCTAGGGTATGATGCGTAGTACACTTGAGTCACTTGGTAAGATAAGACAAATGGATCATACTTGGGGTATTTCTTAGTATGATTTACTTCGATTAGCTTGTATTGTTCGTGTATGTTCATTCCCCTACCACAATCCATCCAATTGCACTTAAACAAAATTCTCTTGTACTGTTTTTTGGGTCCCGTGTAAACAAGTTCAATTATGTCGTCTAAAATGCCGAAGTAATCTCCGCCATCCCCACTTGATACACACACACCATAATTCATGGAGGATTTGTGCTTGCCATGGGCATGTGTATGGAAATTAAATCCACCGACAAAAATCTGGCCCCAAGTACGAACTCGACTGAAGGGACGCATGCACAACGCTCGCTGGTCATCCGAATTTGGCTTCTCTTCGACCACCTATAAAGTTGTTGAATATCAACATCAAGGTTCATGAATTGAATGAACTGAAATGCAAGATGTAAAATTCATAATTATTTCACGGTTAGACTGCGTATATCACCTTGTGATGAAACCAATCGGAGAATTCAGCTTCGAAATTCTCCATGACTTCTTTTCTACGCAGGAAAGGTCGAGTACTAAGAATGTAGTCCTCAAACTTCCTACGAGGCTAAAGACACAATGTAAACCTACAAAGTCATCATTGTAATTGTTCGTAAATTTGAAATACACTGAATACCTAAACCTAATATACCTTTTGTATTCGCCAAGAATGCCGGTGTTTCGTAACACGAACAAATGTGCACACTCGAGTTCTTTGTCATCTAAGAACCGAGTTTTACCCTCATTTGACACACGACCACTATCCTCCTTGAACAACTCTGGTATTTCAGCGTCGTCCAATGTGGACTCAACGTCGGCATTCACATTTCGACCAAGATCTCGAGTTTTAGTGTCAACTGTCGACTGAAAGTAATTGGAGCAAAAGTTTGCTATCTCTTCAGTGAGATAAGCATTGCATATGGACCCTTCAACTCGAGCCTTGTTCCCAATTTTCCGTTTCAAATGGTTGAGGAGCCTGTAATTATAGTTATGTAACTGTATGAACAAGTGATTAGGATGTAAAACAAAGGATGTGAAATAAGGGTCTTTGATTTACCTTTCGAAGGGATACATCCATCTGTATTGTACAGGACCACATAACTTCCCCTCATACGGCAAATGTATAGGCAAATGCTCCATGGAGTTAAAGAATGCAGGAGGGAAGACCTTCTCAAGCTTGCAGAGGATCTCAGCTATGTTTTTCTCTAATCGCTCCATGTCACTAACTGATGTTTTATAGCAACAAAGTCGCCGAAGAATTGGCTGATCTCTGTAATTACATTCCAAATATCGCCAGGGAGCAATTCCCTCAAAGTAGTGGGCAACAACCTCTCCATGAACATGTGACAGTCATGGATTTTTATTCCGTGGAGCTTACATGCTTGCAAATCTACGCATCTGCTCAAATTGGAGGCGTAACCATCAGGAAACTGCAGCTGTTTAACCCACTCACATAAAACTTTTCTCTGAGCCTTATCAAGAGCGAATGGAGCCTTTGGCATGACCTCTTTTCCTTTATTATCCTCCTGAAGATGAAGTTGGGGACGTTTACAATATTTGGCAATGTCATTCCAAGCTGATAGCGTGTCACACGTATGCTTTTTCACATCCATTACAGTGTGAATTAACTGATCAAAGAAGTTCTTCTCAATGTGCATGACATCTAAGTTGTGACAAATGAGGAGATGCTTCCAATATGGGAGCTCCCACAGTGTGCTTTGCTTGAACCACCCCTTCTTTTCCTTTTTTAGCAGTTTAATTAAATCGGGTCCATCTGTAGCCTTCCGAAGGTCCTTAACACATTCCCATAGCTCCTCTCCTGACATGATGTGTGGAGGGGCACCTTTCTCTACTTTGTTTTTACAAAATGCAGTTTTACTATTCCGAAAAGGGTGATCTGTCGGAAGGAATTGTCGGTGGCAATCAAACTAAGAAACTTTACCACCATGTTCGAGCCAAAATGCTTTGCTCTTCTCCATGCAATGTGGATAAGCTTTCTTACCAGCTGTGACCCAACCAGACAACATGCCATAAGCCAGGAAATCACTAACGGTCCATAGGATGGCTGCTCGAAGATTGAAATTCTGTTTCATCGAAATATCATAAGTAGTCACTCCAACTTCCCACAACAATTTCAACTCCTCTATCAACGGTTGCATGTAAACATCCAAGTTGCCCTTAGGGTTTTTAGGACCAGGAACGAGCAACGAAAGGAACATGAATTGTCTTTTCATACACATTGAGGGAGGCAGGTTATAAGGGGTCAAAATGACAAGCCAACAAGAATATTGTCCCCCAAACTTACCATGAGGAGCAAAACCATCTGTACACAAACCAAGTCTCACATTACGAGGCTCGAAAGCAAACTTTGGAAAGCGACTGTCGAGGTGTTTCCAAGCTTCACTGTCACTAGGGTGTGCTGTGCCTTGAACTCGAGGATTTTTCGAATGCCATGTCATTTCCTCCGAAATGTTCTTGGTTGCAAACAGTCTTTGCAACCTAGGTGTGATCGGGAAATAAAACAGAACATTCAAAGGCACTAGGCTACCTTTGGAAGTCTGCTTGTATCGGTCGCTGCCACACACCCTGCATGCTGACAGCTGACCATCATCCTTCCAAAACAACATACACCCTTTCGGACATGCATCAATCTTTTGATGAGACAGTTCCAAACCCTTCACAATCTTCATCACCTCGTAGAAAGTGTCGGCCATATGGCTGTTGTTTGGAATCGCCTCACTTAGAAAAGAAGCAAACCCATCAACACATCTGTGAGGCAAATTATACTCACACTTTAGACTAGTGATTCTAGCGGCCATCTCTAACACAGACAAAGAACTCCCTCCGTATAATGGCCTTTTAGAAGCCTTCAACAAATCCAGGAAATGCTTAGCTGTTGCATTAGGTTCCTCCTCTGATGATAAAACACTAGCCTGATCTGAGGGCCCCTGATCTTCAGTATGACCAAAAGCATCGAGAACCATGTCACGATATTCATTGGACCACCGTTCGGGAACTCCCGGATACCCTTCCCCATGACACATCCACTTATAGTAGTTAGGTATGAAACCCTTGCGATACAGATGAATTTTAACCGTATCCGCATTCCAAAGGCGTTTGTTCTTACATTTAACATATGGACACCTAACTTCATTCGGGTTACTACTCTCGGGATGATCTGTGACGTACTGAATGAATTCATCAACTCCTTTTACAAAATCTGGGTTAATACTTTGCCCAACCATCCTTTCATACATCCAGCTACGTTCTCTTCGTTTCATGATTACAACTTCTACGCAGCTCACGCATATGTACAATCACATTAGTCATAAAACGTATTTCGTAGTCATTATCAACCAAAGCGTTATGGAAATGCAAATGAGATTTGAAATGCTTCGAAAGGGTCCTTATCACTCCAACCTAACCCATCCTTGTACGTTTATTCTCACTAGTGAATGTAACCCAGGTTTTCAATTCTATGGAAAATCCGCCAGCATTTCCCTACAGTTCTCCAAGTACACGATGTAGGCGATTAAACACACCTACATATGTACCTAGAGAACAAGGTAAAGAAATGCATTAAAAGGAAGGATTTTCCCTAGAATAAAAAACAAGGCTTATATTCACCACCTAAGTGAGAATAAGCGTACAAGGACAGTCCCAACCGGGGACTATTCAAGACATACTCCTAATGTGTATGCCTTGAACGGGTATCTAGGCATATGAATATGCAAATGATTCATTTATTATATATATATATATAAAGTGAAGGACACATGCATTTTACTAAACAGAGATATATCATAATTAAACTACACTAAGCAAATAAATAAGCACGCTTATTAAATATTGTATTAAACATTATATCAAACAAAAATATTAAACTAAATACACTAACATACACTTTATTAAACTAAACTAAACTAAATTTAACTAAACTAAACTAAACTAAAATAAACTAAACTGACATAAACTAAACTAACATACATTATTACCCTAAACTAAACCAAACTAAACTAACACGTTATAATACAATAATTTAACTTAAATAAACTAAAACTAATCTAACATATCACAACACAAACACATTCATTTCAAATATTTCAACAAATTAAAATATAAATACAACAAATTGTAAATACAATAACTAAAAACAATTATAAACTAACATATATCTACACACCATTAGGATCTAACATGCCAAGTATAAACTAAATTTATAAATTTAGCTTTTAAATACTTTCTAACCTGTAGATCTTAAGTTGTTATTGCCAAAGAACCAATTCAATCTACAAATGCTACAAATATTCAAATTACAAAAAAAAAATAAACAAAAAATAAAAGTATAAACTAAATTTGTAATTTTAGCTTTTAAGTTTATGCTTGCATTTTGTATAAAAAAATTAATAAATGATAGATGTGAACTTATATTAAAAAATAAACAAAAAAAAAAACAAATCAAAAAACCCAGACAGTACTTGTTGGCGGCGGCGGCTGGGGGCGTGGTGGTTGCAGACCGGCCGGCGGGTGTATCAGGCTGTGGGGTTGGTGGTTGTTAGTAACAACTCCGATAAGCCCTAGGTGACATGGTGGTGGTTAGGGTTTTTCGAAAAAAAAAATTAAACCAAAATTGCTCACTTACCGGCGGCAGTACAGCAGCGGAGTGGTGGTCCGGCGGCGATTTGCTTCTCCTTCTTCCTCTTCCTATTTCTTGCTCTCCCTTTCTCTCTCTATGTTTCTGTTTTTTTTTTATTCTGTGTCTGTGAAACTCGACTTTTTTTTTTTAATTGTTTTTCAGTTCCGACGGAACTTATTCCCTTGGAATATTCAGGTATTCCGTCGGAACCTAAATATTCCGAGGGAATAAAATCCGTCGGAACGTTTCCGAGGAAATATTCCGTCGGTAGAGAACTTTTCCAACGGATTTTTCCTATAATTTCGATTTCCGCCGGAATTTTTGAATTTTTCAAGGGAATTATATTCCGTCAGAACAATTCCCTCGGAAATAAGCCTATTTCTAGTAGTGTAGCATCTTCATTATGGAACATGATTAGGGGATTTTTCTCCCACCAATCGGAATGCGCCACGTGGGCCAATCAGGTCATGCCAAGTGTCCCCCAGTTGGACCTCTCAGGGCTTGCCACGTGGCACACGCTTATTCGTCCACCCTGGACCTATTATGTCATGACACGTGGCATACTCCATGCCTAATGGAGAAGTCGGCCACCTAGGCCCAACTTCCGAGGGAAGCCCAATCAGCCCAAGGTTAACCTAAACCTAGGATTGGCACGTTTCCCGAGGTTATAAATACCTCCCTTAATCCTCATTAAGGGGGATGACGCATATTACACACATTAAACACTCTCACCTAGAGAGACCTAATCACTTTAATTTCCGCATTAATTACTCCTTAATCAAGTACTAACTTGACCGTCGGAGGCGGATCTCCAATCATCCGGAGCATCCGTTTGTTTTGCAGGTACAGGCGTCCGGTTCCAGTCTCGGAATTGTAACTCTCCCGCAGGACATCAGAAAACCCCGAAACATTTTTGGCGCCGTCTGTGGGGAGAGTACTTCTGAGATGGCATCCACGTTTGTACCGGCTCCTGAAGAGAGACGTCCTCTGGACGACCCTCTAGTTCAGTCGAACCACGATACTGAGAATGAATTTGAAGTTGAAGCTCACACAGCTTCAGACGGGACCCTAAGGGCCCGACGTACCCGTCATACCGAAAGGAGGGAACGGGAACATCTTCAAACTGGAAGTGAGCCAGCAGGCGCACCGCCTGTTCGGCAGCAGCCGACTGATGGGTCTACTCCCATCACAAGGAACGAACTCATGACCTTCATGAGGGACTTCAAGGGAGAAATTCAAGAGTTGATCAACAAGAAGCCGCCTGCTCTGGACAAGGAGCAGTCGGCTAAGAAACCCTCCACTTCACGGAAGAGGAAGCCAGTTCAAGGGCGAGAGGCGACCCCTCATCCTAAATCTAGGAAGTGGGAGCCGCCTGCCCTTGATTTCACAAAATACCGTTTTCCTACTCCAGGAAAGAGGAAACCTGTTCGTCATATTCAGGCGGACGGCTCAAGGAAAACATACACAAATGCTCGGCTATTGCTAGAGCAGAAGAAGAGTGACCGATTGTCAGAGTCGGTCTCTACTTCAAACTTCCAAGACAGTCTGCGCAATACCTCGATGAGGCATACTCAGTCGTATCATGAGAGTCAGTCAGGCGGCACCTCCCGTCAGTCCGGCTTTCATAGCGACCAGGCGGTACCAAACTTACCGTTTGTACCGCAACAACAGTATTTTTTGCAGCCACCTCCGTTTGGTGGGCATGCAGCAAAAAATGTCCAACCTATGGACTGGCAGCTACGGTTGCTTAGACTTGGCGAACAGCCGTCGGCCTTCTCCAAGGAAATTACTGAAGCCGCTCAGCCGGCCAAAGTGAAAAATGTATTAGTAGGCGCCTATGACGGCACTACTAACCCAGAAGACCATCTGATGGCATTCACCAACCTGATGTACCTTCAAGGGTTGGATGATCCCACTTGGTGCAAGTGTTTCCCAGCGACTCTCAAAGGAATCGCACAACAATGGTTCGGCAACCTGCCGACTGGTTGTGTAAATAACTTCAGGACGCTTGCTTACTTATTCACCTCCAACTTCGCCATGAACATCCTTGCGAAGAAGACGACCCTTGATTTAGGAACGATTCAGCAGGGCGAGAAGGAGGGGCTTCGTTCTTACATCAGGCGGTTTAACCTGATGAGAATACAGATTCAAGGGTTACCGGATGAAATAGCCTATACTGACTTTTTCAGAGGTCTCAAAGACGGGTCGACCTTCAAATTTGATTTGGTCCGAAAGAGGGTGGCGACTCTTCAAGAGGCCTTGATTGAAGCGGAAGCCTATATACAGGCGACTGATCTTTGTAGTACGGTAAAACAGTCAGACGGGAAAAGGTCCGACAAAAGAGAAGGACGACAGAAACAGTCGTCAAACAAAGATGAGAAGAGAAAAGAGGTCTGGGCGGCTGATTCCTCTAAACAGCCGGCCCAGAAGAAGAAAAAAGAATTCAAACCATACTCCCCAAAGTATGCGTTTAACAAGGATAGCCAATTTATCCTAAAGGAAATCAAGGGACGGATCTCAATTGAGAAGCCGGTCCCCATGAAGGGTTCTGCAAACAACCGGAACCAAGAAAAATTCTGTGATTATCATGAAGATGTTGGTCATCACACCAATGAATGCATTTGTCTCATGCGGTAGCTGGACCGCCTGGCTGAGCAAGGTGATCTTGACACTTATGTTAAGAAATCTACGGGGAACACTTCCTCGAAAAAGCAGTCGGCCAAAAAGAATTAACAGGCCGACAGCTCCGATACAGATGATGCAGTCGTCTACACCATTGCAGGCGGCTTCTCAGGAGGCGGCCCCACTATTAGGGGCAACAAAGACAATATCAGACGGCTAGATATAAATTCCGTTCACCAAGAACGGCCCTCCAAATATTCATTTCCTGAGATTGTCATCACTAAAGAAGATCTAGGAGGGGTAAGAGGGTCGCATGACGACCCTATCGTTATTGAATGTAAAGTGGCCAACCAGAGAGTTGGCCGAATCCTCATAGATACCGGAAGCTCCTCATATCTCATCAGTAGCAAATGTCTGTCGAAACTAAAATATCAGACTGATTGCATACATCCGGCATCCCACCCTTTAGTAGGGTTTGGAGGAGGAGGAGTCCACCCAGTGGGACGAGTAGATTTACCCATCCGCCTGGGTGAAAAAGGGGAAGGACGACACATGGTAGTCCGGTTCCTGGTAGTAGAAGAACTCTCGGCCTACAACATGATTCTGGGATGACCAACCTTGAATAATTCCAAGGTTGTTATAATCCCATCTCTTATGTTGCTCAAGTTTGAGAGGGATAATGGAACAGTCGGGTCCCTAAGGGGAGATCAGAGGATGGCCCGAGAGTGTTATCTCTCGGATGTCAAGCCCACTGTTATGGCCGCTGGGTCGAGTGGTGGAAAAATAGACCTTGATAATGTCAAGGAGAGTGCGCCTGTTCAAGAAGCAGGCAGCAAGAAGAGAAAGGCATCCCAGACGGGGGCCGCAAGAAAAGACAGAAAATAGCAATCATTGGCAGAGGAGCGGTCGGATGAATTCCTCCCTCAGCTGGCTGGTGAGCATACGGACCTGATCTTAGATGACTCGCGTCCTGACAGAACAGTCAAAGTTGGGACGACTGCTCTAAGGGTCCTTGGTGACGACTTTCACAAACTATTGAAAGAATACAAGGACATCTTTGCATTCGAAGTCCATGAAATGCCAGGCATCAGTCCTAATCTGGCGGTACATAAACTGGCCGTGGATCCGAAAAAGAAGCCGGTAAGGCAGAAGAAGCGGAACCATGGAGAAGAAAGAAGTCAGGCGGCAGCCGCCGAAGTTAAAAAATTACTTGATGCATGGTTCATCCGGCAATGTTACTTCCCAGACTGGGTTGCAAATGTGGTGCTTGTTAAAAAGCCGAATGGCACCTGGCGAATGTGTGTAGACTACACAGACTTAAACAAGGCGTGCCCCAAAGACAGTTACCCTCTGTCTAAAATTGATAACCCTGTCGACTCAACAGCCGGCCATGCTTTGATGAGCTTTATGGACGCCTACTCTGGTTTCCATCAAATTCCTTTATGGAAGAAATATCAGGAGAAGACGGCCTTCGTCACTGATCAAGGGTTATACTGTTACACGGTCATGCCGTTTGGTCTTAAGAATGCCCCGGCCACTTTCCAGCGAATGATAAACACTGTGTTCTTTGATCAGATTGGGAGAAATGTCGAGGCATATATTGATGATATGATTGTCAAGTCTAAACTTCAGCAAGATCATCTTTCGGACCTCCGAGAAACTTTCGCCACACTCAGGCGGCACCATGTCATGCTCAATCCCAAGAAATGTGTCTTTGGAGTTGAGTCTGGGAAATTTCTCGGATTCCTTATCAATTAGAGAGAAATAGAGGCAAACCCTGAGAAGGTGCAGGCGGTCATCGACATGCAGTCGCCTCGTACCATCCGAGAGGTTCAGAAGTTATGAGGTTGTCTGGCAGCCTTGGGAAGATTTCTAAGCCGATCAGGCGACAAATGCCTGTACTTTTTCCAGGCAATTAAGAAGAAGGCAAGGTTTGAATGGGGGCCGGATGCTGAGGCGGCCTTCCAGAAATTGAAAGTTCACTTGCATTCCTTGCCGAGGCTGGTCAGCCCTTTACCCAAAGAAGTACTTTACATGTACCTGGCCGTCTCTGATCATGCGTTAAGCGCTGTTCTTCTTGCTGAAAGAGACGGCTGTCAGCTCCCGGTCTACTTTGTCAGTCATGTACTGAAAAATGCCGAGTTGAGGTATCCCTTAGTGGAGAAATTTGGTCTTGCACTCTTCATGGCTGTTAAAAAATTGAAGCCCTACTTTTTGGCACATGCAGTCGTCGTGTATACAGATCAACCTATCAAGCGGCCACTGACCACCATGGAGTCGTCAGGCCGAATGATCAAATGGGCCATAGAAATACAGAGCCTCGAAGTTACTTTCGAGCCTAGAAAAGCAGTGAAGGGGCAAGCCTTTGCTGACTTTATTGTTGAGATGACTCGTCCCCCTAATTCTCGAGATCCAGACCAAGTCTGGAAGGTATATGTGGATGGAAGCTCTACATCAAATGGTTGTGGAGCAGGCGTCATATGTCAGTCGCCAGAGGGCGACAGGTACGAGTATGCTCTACGCTTCAGTTTTCAGGCCTCAAACAATGAGGCAGAATATGACGCTTTACTAGCTGGAATCCGCATGTGCAAGGCGGCAGGGGCACGAAAGATAGACACCTGTTCCGATTCACAATTGATAGTGAGTCAGTATAATGGCGAATACGAAGCAACTCATCCGGCCATGATCAAGTATTTACAGGCGGTACGACAGGCGGTCGGATCCCTTGAAGATTTTCGTCTGACTCAAGTGCCGAGATCAGAAAACAACCAGGCGGATGCACTTTCAAAATTAGCATCATCCGCTTCTTGTGATACTCCTCGAACTGTTTTTTGGGAAGTAATGGAGAAGATAAGCATCGAGGAAGACCCTATTGGAATCCTAGACAGAAGCTCAACCTGGATGGATCCAATCAGGGCATATCTGAAACACGGTTCCCTGCCGGATGATCATCAACAGGCGGCAGCACTGAAAAAACGAGCAACCAGTTTTGAAATGATAAAGGGAGAACTTCACAAAAGGGGGTACCTTCAACCCTTCTTGAAGTGTGTTACTCCAGAAAAGGGGCGAGAGATACTAGACGATCTTCACTCTGGTTACTGTGCTTCCCATATAGGCGGTAGGACGCTTGCTCAACGGGCAACGCGGCAGGGCTACTTTTGGCCTACTTTAGAAGCAGATGCAATGGAGATGGTGAAAAAATGTGACAAGTGCCAAAGGTTTGGCAAGCTAATTCACCGTCCGGCTACTGACCTCACTACCATACATAGCCCACTACCGTTTGCTATGTGGGGCATGGATATTCTGGGTCCATATACGCCTGCTACAGGCGGAAGGAGGTACATACTTGTTGCAGTCGACTACTTCACTAAATGGGTAGAGGCGGAGGCTGTAAAGGGAATCAAGACGAAGGATGTAATTTCATTCATTTGGAAAAATGTCATCACTCGGTTCGGGGTTCCCATGTCTATGGTTTTTGATAATGGTCCCCAATTTGAGACGCCTGTTCTCAAAAGCTGGTTGGGTGACCAAGGAATTGCACACTACTTTGCATCTGTCGGCCGTCCACAAGGAAACGGCCAGATAGAAGCCTTTAATAAAATCATCTCAGACGGTCTCAAGAAAAAGATTGAACGAGCAGGCGGCCTATGGGCGGATGAATTACCACATGTTCTCTGGGCCATTAGGACGACTAAAAAAGGGGCGACTGGAGAAACTCCATTCCTCCTAACTTATGGTGCGGAAGCTGTTCTTCCAATAGAACACTACGAGCCGACTCTTCGAGTAATGCTATATGACGAAGAGGCAAACTGGGAAGCCATGCGCCTGGCATTAGACTCACTCCCTGAAAGGAGGGGCAATGCTGTCTTGCGCCATGAAATTTACCGCCTGAGAATGACTAGATCATACAACAAAAAAGTACACAGGCGTCCACTCAAAGTGGGGGACTTTGTACTTAGAAAAATGGAAGCAGTTGGTAGGGCTAATGAGTCTGGCAAACTAACTCCCAACTGGGAAGGACCCTACCGAATCTGTGAAGAGGTCAGGGACGGTACTACCGTCTGGAAACACCATACGGACAACCGTTGCCTCGAACTTGGAATGTAGATAATCTTAAGAAATATTTCTTTTGAATGATGTAAATAGTCAAGGGCTACTTAAATAAAAGTTTGCTGTTTCATTCAATTTTTGTACTAAGAGGGGCACGCCTACTAACAAACAGTCGGCTACTCTCCATATTTAGTTTACATTTTTACCTAAGAGGGGCATGCCTACTGACAAACAGTCGGCTACTCTCCAATGTTTAATTTTTTATTCTTACTTAAGAGGGGCACGCCGCTTGTTTCACTCAACCGGCTACTCTCCCATAATACAGTTCACCAAGAACTATGAAAGGCCCATGGATAAAATGATCAGACCAGGCGTCAAGCCAACTGATCAAAATATAAAAATTCAATTCGACCTGTCCCAACGTTATAGCAGGCGTCCGACGGCAATCCATCCGGATGAAATTCGTCGCAGAGAGAAGCTCCCTTTTGGGTGGAACATTGTTCTATAAAATCATTCCACGACACCTATACGACTGTCTAAACAAGACAACCACGTAGCTGTTTCCCGGACAAGGATACCTCTCACTTAACTGACTAATCAGGTCAAACAAGTGTTCGCAGTAACCATCCGTGTCAACCAACCGATTGGACTACTTGGGATAAGAACAGTCGGTATCTTATGAGTTGATAGCCAACAAACATTGGCGAATAAAGGGAGCAACCGGTACCCACCGCTTGAAACCTCTACTACTCAGTCACTCGGCGACTAGGTAACAATCATGTTTACTTGGTCACTCCTTAAAAATTTAGTATGAAACTAAAAAGGTGTTCATACAGCACCTGTTCACACTAGATTAAATGTGGCGGGGAACAGTCGGCCTAGATTGCCTAAAGTCTCTAGCCTAAAAACATGACAGGTAGGAAACCACTTTCCTACTTGGTTAATTTTACAAATGACAGGACCGCCTGCCTAAAGGGGATCCAGTCTTTAAAATGGGTCGAATACCGATTGGATAAATGGCGACTGATCGCCTAGCCTGGTAACAGACAACCAGTCGTCCAGGGGCATAGGCGGCGTGACTAACTATCCGTACCTGTCTGCAACTATCGGCCATGTAAAACAGTCGGTATAGTGTGCAATTGGATATCAGAATATTCAATACTTAAACAAATTTGAAGCAAAACAAAAATATTCATTAAAAGGAAGCCGGTCATTAAAGACCGGCCAAATATTCAGAGCCCCGGCCCCCTGGCCGGGTAAATACAAACAAACGACACGCAGGCCATGGAAAGAAGACATAAAGCTTAAGAAGGGGGCAAATCTTCAATATTAGCAGCTGCCGCCTGGTCAGCACTCTTTTTGCTGGACTCGGCTTCAGCTGCATCCTTCTTCGATGCATTACCCCCAAGCGGCACAAGCGCCACTACCGGCTGCTCCTCCTCCTCCAACGCCTCGTCCTCAGTAGCCGCCAGGATCTCTTGATTATATCTATCAGAACACTGGCGGTACGTTTTTTCCCAGGAGGAAAAGTCGGCATTGGGAAGAGGCGGCCCCAAGTCATGCGCTGGATTTTAGCAGAGTCTTCCATCATCTCCCGGACCAGCTCTTTCTTTTCTTGCTCGGCCTTTTCCGAGAGCTCCTGAGTAAGACTCTTCTCCTGGGTCACCAGGCGTTCCTTAACAGCCGCCAAGGATTTCTCCAAGGTGTCGTATGAGGACATCTTTTGGCGAAGAGGTCTCAGCTCGGCCTTGAGATTGTTGATGGTCGCCTCCAGCTCGCTATTACTCTTCTAGGCCGCCTCTAACTGAGCCCGGATAGCGGCGGTAGCCTGCGCCTGATAATAAAGAATATCAATTGTCAGAACCTCATTTTGGGCAATTTGAAACATTGCCTTATCACAGTCAGAGGCGGCCATAGCTTTTGCAGCCTTTACCTCTTTGTTCTTCCTGTCAAGCGGCTTACGGAGGCCGTTTACTCGGAGAAGGGCCTAAGTAAAAAGGGAACAGACGTCAGTTTCCAAACAAAAAAAAAAAAAAAAAAAAAAAAAAAAAAAAAAAAAGAGGCGTCCTGGAATTCAAATACTCAAAAATATGTTAAGTATACCTCAGCAAGGACTCCTGCAATCCCGTCTAGGTCAAGGGTGCCGACACCCCTGACCGCCTCCCTTTCAGCTGGAGGAACGACCTTGATCATAGACTTGGCCACCTCGACCAAGTCAGGCTCCTGAGGGCCGGCTGCATTAAGCATAGACAAATGGATTAGACCTAGTAAAGAAGGGAGCAAGTCTAAAATTTACAAGGACAACTTCATACTTCTAGGGCCCAATTGGAGTTTTGGAAGGAGTGGCCGGCTGTTTCTCAGCCGCCGCATGTTTCCTGGCAGAACTAGGAGAGCTCGCAACAGTCGTCCTCCGGGCCTTGGAGTCCGGCTGTTGGGAAGAAGAAGCTCTTGGGCGCGCCCGTCTAAAAAAGAAGAAAAGAGTCAGTATATATGCATAAACACAACTCCAAAAAGAGAGTGAAAGGTTCGAAGCCCACCAAGGGTGCCCCCTTGTTGGGGGAGTCGGCTGAAGACTGTTGCATGATGGAGGCCCGCAACATAGCCGCCGCAGTCTTGGAGGCGGTAATTTTGCTCATGGCGTCCGCTGCAAAAACAAATA